>NC_142691.1:35462045-35765075 GCF_056320005.1 Nelumbo lutea
GGCCTACAGAAAGCTGGTCTCTCAGCAACGTGTTGCCTTCTTGTTGGGATTGAACCCTACATATGAATCGTTGAGGGTTCAGATCCTAGGAAGCTGTTAGTAAACCCTAGTTGATTCTAGGTCAAAGTAGAGAAGAAGAAAGAAGAAAGAAAAGAGAAAGAAGAAGAAGAGTATTCGGCCAAACTAGAAGAGAGAATGTAAAATCACCCCTCTCCTAACCGACCCACTTGAATTTATTCAAAAAACTTAGAATTATAAGAAAGACTATTTTGTCCCTCATAGAAGATGGCACACATAACTTAAACTCATATACAATAGACCTTTCACTTTCAAGAAGATAAACCAGAATGACCAAAATACCCCTAACTCGAGCATTCTAACACTCCCCCTCAAACTGGAGAATATATATCATATAGTCCCAGTTTGTTACAAATGTAATATATTCTTCCCCGAGACAATCCCTTTGTGAAAAGATATGCCCACTGATTTCCTGAGCTCACATGAGATGTAGTTATTACCCCACTTATCACTTTCTCTCTTACAAAGTGACAATCCACCTCAATATGTTTAGTTCTTTCCATAGGAGTCTCTGCTGGTTTAGCACCTAACAACCCTATTTCTTCAAGTAGATCAAGAACATATTTTCTCTGACATAGGTTAATCCCCTGTTTTGATCTCGCAACCTCTATTCCTAGGAAATACTTCAGCTTCCCCAGATCTTTCATATTTAAGTGGTCCTATAAGAATTTCTTCAACCTGTCAATTCCATTGTTGTCACTTCCAGTTATGACAATATCATCCACAAACACGACTAGCAAGATTTTCCCATCCTTTGAGTTATAGTTGAACACAGAATGATCAACCTGACACTGTTTCATCCCAAAGGCCTTCACCACTTTACTGAACCTGCCAAACCATGCACGTAGAGATTGTTTCAGTCCATAGATTGCCTTTTTGAGCCTACACACCTTACCAGCCTCCCCCTGAGCAACAAACCCTGGTGGTTGCTCCATATACACCTCCTCAACAAGATCACCATGTAAGAAGGCATCTTTTATGTCAAGTTGTACGAGAGGCCAATCATACATAGCAGTTAATGAAATCAACACCCGAACTGAACCAATTTTAGCCACAGGAGATAATGTCTCCATATAGTCCACACCATATAACTGAGAATAGCCCTTGGCCACTAACCTTGCCTTCAATCGTTCCACACTGCCATCAGAAAGATACTTCACTATATAGACCCATTTACACCCAACAGTGTACTTACCAGGAGGAAGAGTGGTGAGTTCCCATGTGTGATTATGTTGTAAAGCAAAGGGTTCTTCTTCCATGGCTTGCCGCCACCTTGGGGAGGTAAGGGCTTCCTGTACAGTCTTGGGAATGGGAACAGATGAGAGTAATGATATAAACTTGCAATGAGAAGCAGAAAGGTGAGCAGTGGAAACATAGTCTGAAATGGGATGAGAAGTACAAGTACGTTTACCTTTCCGTAGAGCAATAGGGAGATCAAGATCTGAGGGAGAAGGAGCATGTAGCAAGATCTGTCGACAGGTGCTGAAGTGGAGGAGGGGCCGAAGCACTTCTGCGAGTATACACTTGAGTAATTGGTGGCCTCTCTGTAGTAACAGGCATATAATGTGCATCTGCAATAGGAATGGGAGCTACGGAAGAGTGTCCACAACCGGTACAGGAACAGGAACCACAGAGGGAGAAGAAGAGACCCCGACATCTGAGAAAAATGGAACTGATTCAAAGAAGGTGACATCAGAACACACAAACGATTTATGAGATTTTGGGTTATAACACTTATACCCTTTCTGAGTCATCGAGTAGCCAAGAAAGATACACTTCGTAGCTCGAGCATCTAGCTTGTCTACTCCATGCCCCAAGTGTTGAACAAAACAAACACAGCCAAAGACTCTTGGGGCGAAAGGAAATGGAGACAAAGTGGGAAACAACACGAAGAAAGGGGATTGACTTCCAAGGATTGACATGGGCATCCGATTTATCAGAAAACAGGATGTAAGAATAGCATCACTCCAAAAATGCTTTGGGACATTCATATGATCATCAAGGACCGAGCAGTTTCAAGAAGATGTTTATTTTTCCGTTCAGCTACACCGTTTTGTTGCGGGGTGTAGGCACAAGATGTTTGATGAATTATCCCATGTTGTTCTAGGTATTGCTGAAATGGTGAGGAGTTGTATTCTTTGGCATTATCGGAGCGAAGTATTTTCATATGAACACCAAACTGAGTGCGTATTTCAGCATGAAATTTTTGAAAAATAGAGAACAATTCACTACGGTCTTTCATAAGATAGATCCATGTCATCCTTGAAAAATCATCAACAAAGATTAAAAAATACTTATACCCATTGTATGACACCACTTTAACTGGACCCCATACATCAGAATGAACTAAAGCAAAAGGACTTGAGACACGACTATCGATTCTTGGACTAAATGAGACTCGATGATGTTTTCCCAACTGACATGACTCACAATCTAATGATGAAAGATGACTCAAGGAAGAAACCATCAGCTTCAAAGCCTTGGGAGAGGAATGACCAAGTTTGCAATGCCATTGGAAATGACTAAGAGATGACTGAAAAGCCACTGGGGAGCCACCACCATCAAGATAATACAAACCACCAATCTTCCTCCCCATCTTGAGATCCTGAAACACACAAGAAGAATAATAGAAGGTTACAGAACAATTAAGGGACTTGGTTAATCTGCTAACAGACAAAGGTTAAAAGGGAACTTGGGAACATATAAAACAGATGCTAAAGACAAGGAGGAGAGATCAACATCAGCAACACCACAGATAGGAGATGTAGAACCATTAGCAAGTGTAACTGTTTGAGATGTGGAGGAGCGAAAAAGGGAAGAAAATATATCAAGAGTCCCAGACATGTAGTCCAAGGCTCCAGAGTCAATGATCCAGGGTGAGGCTTTGGAAGCTAAGCAAGTCATACCTAAATGGGCAAATGTAGTGATGTTCTACTAAGATGTTTGAAGAAACTGCTCATATACTAAACGTGGTACACTCACCATTTCCTACCCAGAAGCACAAGCAAATGTGGAGGGGGTTGGGTCCGTTTGCTGGCTTTTAGTAATTGTGCTACTACTCTTAGACGTAGCATGGTGAGCCCAAGTGTTGGGTGGACCACGCAAATCATAACAGAAATTAACTGTGTGCCCCTCTAAGCCACAATTTGTACACTTTCTCTGAGCATTACTCCTTCCTTTTCCACGGCCTCCCCCTGACTCTTGGCCTCCAGTCCGGCCACTAGCCCGGTTAAACATGTGTCCACCACGGTTGCTTGGAGGTCCACTGCTGCCACCACCACTTCTACTTCTACGACCACTCCCTTTAGTCACTACCAAACCAGATCTACCAGAGAAGGAAGAATGTTCTACCGGCTCAATGGATGTCCTCTTAAAACGGGCAAAAACTTCTTCAAATGAGGGGAGAGCGGATCCCCCCAATATCTGTATTCTGACAAGCTCATACTCAGCCTTCAAGCCCACAAGAAACTTAGCCACATCAAGTTGTTCACATTGTAGTTGTTGGATCTGGACATCTGATGTTAGAGGGTGATACACATTGAGCTCATTGCGGATGTTCCTCAAACTTGCATAGTACTCTTCTAAGCTTTGACTCCCTTGCTTCAAATTGAAGTATTCTTGGTACAACTGATATACTCTAGTTGTGTTGTCTTGTCCAGAGTACAACTTCTTAGCATGATCCCAGATTTCTTTGGCTGTATCTAGGAACATGAAGTTCACACTAATCTTTGGTTCCATGCTGTTCCAAAGCCACGTCATTATCTGTGCATCTTCTTGTTCCTAGTCACTGAACCCAGGGGAATCAGAAGGAGGTTTCTCCTCTCTCACATGTTTTACTTTCCTCTTGGCCTTCAAGAACACCTCCACGGATTTTGCCCATGGTACATAGTTCTCACCCATTCAACTTGATGGATGTCATTTGAATACTTAGATAATCTAGAGAAGGCATGATGCCTATTTTGTTGTCATTCCCATCTGCAAATGAAGCCATCTTAATTATTTCACCTTCAAATATACACCACAACCTCGCACACTTCACAAGACTTATCTTACTTATGATACCACCAACTCCAACTTCTTCAACTGCACATTACACACTACACACTAAGGCTGAAATCATTCAATCAACACATCAAACACCTTGACTGCACACTGCAGGACCATTTACCATCAACACGCCAAGGCTGAAATCACTCAGTCATTTCATCGAACACTTGTTCTTCATATTGCAGAACTGATTACACGCAAGGTCTAGGAGTTCAATTTTAAGCATTTAGAATCATAGATATGTCAGCCACCACGACACAACCACCACCACGCCACTGCTGTCGTGGACTTCAGCAGTCTGCGACTCTTCTTTTAGCACACATATGAGCAAGAAAAAAAAAAAGAACATGACTGATATGCATATCAGTCTCACCAAGCTCCACAACAACTAACTTTTGAAGCACAAAATAGCATTCACAGTCCATTATTTGAGCACACGACAACAATGTTCATACCTGTCTACATTCAGCCCTCTTCTTACACTGAATAGAGGGCCTAGTTTACCACTTCAACGACCACCACAGCACCGGCCAGAGGCATTCTCACCTCCAAGCCTTCAAAACGACAACTCCTTTTTTAGCCCTTTATCGAATCTCCAATCAGGTCAGTTGAAGGATGAAAACTACTGTGAAGTTGGCGGCGAACCCAAGAAGAGGACAGCAGCAAGAAGAGAGAACACGAGATCTTATTGGTCCGATACCATGTTAGTAAACCCTAGTTGATTCTAGGTCAAAGTAGAGAAGAAGAAAGAAGAAAGAAAAGAGAAAGAAGAAGAAGAGTATTCGGCCAGACTAGAAGAGGGAATGTAAAATCACACCTCTCCTAGCCGACCCAATTGAATTTATTCAAAAAACTTAGAGTTACAAGAAAGACTATTTTGTCCCTCATAGAAGATGGGACACATAACTTAAGCTCAGATACAATAGACCTTTCACTTTCAAGAAGATAAACCAGAATGACCAAAATACCCCTGACTCGAGCACTCTAACAGAAGCAAAGAGTTGTCGTCGATTCACGAGGTATATTCCCTTATTCAATCGGAAGAAAGTAGGCAGAGTGTGATGGTTACAGCTGAGGGGGAGCAACAAGTTGCTTTGGCTATAATGAATAATAACTCCACGGGAAAGAAAAGTGACACTAAGAAGACTGATGATAAAGATAAGTTGTTCTGTACCCACTGTCAGCGCTCACGGCATACGCGTGACACTTGTTGGGACATCCATGGGAAACCCAAGTGGGCAGTGAAGAATCAAGAACAGGGTAAAGGTCAAGGTCAGAAGAAGATAAACACAGCACAGAATGCAGCACATGTGGCAACCCAAGATACTCAAGTTGTCGGTAGTACCCAGGACCACCTTAATAATTCTAACCCCAAGGAAGATATAATGAATTCCTTCAGAGAACACCTGGAATCTTATGGTAGGGCTTTGCGACAAATGGACAGCTCAGTCACTAGTACTCCCTCTACTTCATTTGCATCTACTTCAGGTAATACGGCTTCTGCATTCCATGTCACTCCCACGGATTCCCCCTGGATCATTGGCTCAGGGGCCTCCAACCACATGATCGGTAAGTCGAACTTGTTTCAGACTTGTAGCCTTTTGTCAGGAAGGGATAGAGTGAGACTTGCAGATGACTCTTCTTCCTCCGTTGCAAGACAATGATCGATATCTCTTCCCCATGGCCTTAACTTGAATTGTGTATTGCATGTCCCTCAACTTCCTATAAATTTGCTTTCAATTAGTAGTATTACAAGTTCTTTAAACTGTAGTTTAACATTTTTTGCTGATACTTGTGTTTTTCAAGACCTAACTTTTGGGAGGACGATTGGTAGAGGGAGCCTCGTGGATGGTCCCTGCACTCTCGACAACAAAGCTGGTCTCTCGATGTCATCCTCAATCACATAGTCAGCCAAATAAGAGTCAAATTTTTTTGTGGCATAGTTGTTTAGGTCATGTTTCTTTTGAAATAATAAAGTCTTTGTTTCCGGTTTTGTTTAAGTCATGTTCAATGTCAGAGTTCCAGTGTCAAACGTGTCAATTGAGCAAACAACGTAGAACAACTTTTCACTCAAGTAATAAAAGATCAAATGTTCCTTTTCATTTGTGTATTCTGATGTATGGGGGCCTACTAATGTAATCTCTGAGGGCAGATATAAGTACTTTATCACATTATTCGATGATTCTCTCGCTATACATGGGTAATTCCTATGCATAGTAGAGACGAAGTTCTAAAGATTGTGAAAGACTTCTAGAAGATGGTATTTATGCAATTCCATATTGAAATACAGATCTTCCAATCCGACAATGCAAAAGAATACTTCCATGGGGAGCTCAATGAGTTCTTTGTCTCCCAAGGATCTATTCATAGGAGCTCATGCGCCAGAACACCACAACAAAATGATGTTGCAAAGAGAAAAAACAGACACCTCCTTGAGGTGGCTCGCGGGATGATGCTACACATGAATGTTCCAAAATGGTTTTGGGTGGATGCTATACTTGCAGCTACTTATGTCATCAATCGCATGCCCTCCAAAGTGTTGAACTACACGGCCCCTCATCAGCTATTGTACCCTCAATCTCCTTTATTTTCCATTCCCATGAGAGTCTTTGGTTGTCGTGCCTTTGTCCATGATTTGTCTCCACCTTCAGGTAAGTTAGACCCTCAATCAATTCCTTGTATCTTTCTGGGATATCCCTCCTCTCAAAATGGGTACTCGGTGCTTTGATCCCATTAGTCGTAAGTTTTTTGTGTCTATGGATGTGTCCTTTGAGTCTAAGCCATTCTTCCCTACTTCTCCTCAAGGGGAGAGTAGTAGTGTGGAAGAGGAGAAACAGGGTTCAGGTATCTCTTCCTTCTATTCTGGACCTTGCTCCCTTTCGTGTCTTCCAACATACACGCCATAGAGATCAGCGATGTGATAGAGATGTGGAGCAGCCAAACACTGGGCAACCGACACCGTTAGACTCCCAGGAAGTAAGTCCACTCCCTAACCCTACTCCTACTGTGGATGACCTAGACATTCCTATTGCTCAACGAAAGGGAGTCAGGTCATGCACTACCAAACACCCCATTACCCATTTTGTCTCCTATGATCACATTTCCCCCTCATACCGAGCCTTCCTATCTACAGTTGATTGCATCCCTGTTCCCAGAAATGTTGCAGAAGCCTTAAAATGCCCAGAATGGACAGATACCATGAAGGAGGAGATTAATGCTCTTCACAAAAATCAAACTTGGGAATTGGTGGATCTTCCAAAGGGAAAAGACCCTGTGGGGTGTAAATGGGTGTTCACGGTTACACACAAGGCAGACGAAACAATTGAAAGGTACAAAGCAAGATTAGTAGCCAAAGGGTACACACAAGTATATGGGGTTGACTATGATGAGACTTTTGCTCCAGTAGCTAAGATGAACTCAATTAGGGTTCTCTTGTCCTTAGCTGCTAATCTTGACTAGGAATTGCATCAAGTGGACATAAAGAATGCTTTTCTGAATGGTGACTTAGAAGAGGAAGTATACATGGTTCAACCCCTTGGATTGTGTGCCGAGGGAAGTGAAAATAAGGTGTGCAAGATACGAAAGTCTCTTTATGGCTTAAAACAATCTCCCAGAGCCTAGTTGGGTAAGTTTAACATGGCAGTTCAGCAGATGGGCTTCAAACAATGTCAGTCTGATCATACACTTTTTGTGAAGAGATGTCAAGAACAGGTTGTTGTATTGATAGTGTATATGGATGATATCATCATTACAGGAAGTTGGAGTTCAGAGACACAAAAATTGAAACAATTCCTTGCATCTAAATTTGAAGTAAAAGATCTAGGTCCCCTGAAGTATTTCCTTGGGATTGAAGTTGCCCGCTCAGAAAAATGTATCTTTATCTCTCAAAGGAAATACACCCTTGATCTATTACAGGACACAGGCAAATTAGGTGCAAGGCCGACAGATACTCCCATGGATGTTGACCACAAGTTAGGTGACTGTGATGGTGAACCTCTGAAAGATGTGAAACAGTTCCAAAGGTTAGTGGGAAAGTTGATTTATTTGTCCATGACCCGTCCAGACATTGCCTATTCCGTTGGGGTACTAAGCCAATTCATGCACTCTCCTAAGAAACCACACATGGAGGCAACAGAGAGAGTTCTTAGATACTTGAAAAAAATATCCCGGAACAAATCTACTATTCAGTAAACACAATCACCTAAAAGTGGAAGTCTTTACAGATGCTGATTGGGCAGGTGCTGTGGATGATAGAAAGTCCACAAGTGGATATTGCACATTCGCGGGAGGAAATCTAGTGACCCGAAAAAGCAAGAAACAAAGTGTGGTAGCAAAGTCAAGCACTGAAGCTGAATATAGAGCTATGGCACATGGGGTGGCTGAAGTCCTTTGGCTAAAGAATCTTCTAGGGGAGCTTGGAGTTGTTTTTCATAGTCATATGTCTCTTTACTGTGACAATAAGGCTACAATCGCCAACAACCCTGTCCTACATGAGAGGACCAAGCACATTGAGGTGGACAAACACTTCATAAGGGAAAATTTGGAAAAAGGGAAATTTGCATCCCTTCTGTCAACTCCAAGGAACAACTTGTTGATGTCCTCACAAAGGAGCTTCCATACTGGCGGCACAATGAGTTATGTGACAAGCTGGGCATGATAGACATATTCAGCCCAACTTGAAGGAGAGTGTTGTAAGGCTTATTTAATTGTTACTTTGTAGTTGCTGTTAATAGGTTGACTTCTTAAGATACTGTCAGTTAGTTACTTTTCTTTTTTTCTTATTAGTTTGGTTCTAGGGTGTGCCGCCAAGGGCATACTTGTAATTTTATTCTTTTTATTAAGTTAATATAAATAGAGAACTGGCTGCCGTGATTTTCCTCTCAATCGTGTCTCCCTTTTCTTCTCTTTCTCTCTCTCCCTCGTCTCCCACTCTCCATGAATGATTACACTCTAGTTCTCTTATTCCTCTTCTTTTCTTATTTCACTTCGTTTTCTTCATATTACCTACTTTTAGCCATGTTCAAAACTATGGGATGTGTTCTACTATTTTATATTCTTTTTTGCTACTGCCCACTTAAGGGCAGATTTCTCTTTTCATTTAACATTGTAAAGTCACTCTTATATAGTGAATAGAATGGAAAACACATCCCGAGACAATTTTATCCCGTAGTTGATTTCTCTTTTCATCTCTCTCTTCTTTTACCATTCATCATTGATTTTACTGATTGAACTCACCTGAATCAACATTCCAAACCAGTCTTTCATTATTTTATTGAATAAAAAAAAAAGACAATTTCACTATGTGCTTGAAGAAAAGATTAAGATATGTTAACAAAGTGATTATTGAAGATAAGAACCAATTTTTTATCTTGCTAATTTTTTCATTCAACAACAAATTTGTAATTCATGACTGCAAATAAATATTGATTTTTCCACAGTTTAAAACTTGAGCACAAGTTTCAGATCACATTCCAATTCAGTTAGTCTGTGGTGTTAGAGATAGAATTAGAGCCCCTTTTAAGTTTGAGAATGCCTGGTTTGAAGACGATAATCTCATTCCCTTGCTAAAGACTGTGTGGAAAGACTTTCAGGTAGTTGGAACTAGCTCATTCATCTTGGCAAAAAAACTTGGTGCCATTAAAGCGAATTAAAAATCTGGAAAATGGAGAAAAACATGAATTCAAAAACTGAAAAGAGAGCTCTTTTGAGTATCATTAAGGAGATTGATTCAGCAGAAGAGTTGGGTCCTTTATCTGAGGAATGTAGACTGAAGAGATCTCAGGCAAAAATGAAGTATGATAAGTTGGTTGTGACTGAAGAAATCAAATGGAGACAGAGAGCTAAAGTGGTTTGGTTAAAAGAGGGGGATAAAAACACAAATTTCTTCCATAAAATGGCAAATGCAAGAGCTAGAGCTTCATCAATCAGTAGGTTGGAAGGGGAGGGAAGAATGGGGAAGTCTAATGCAGAAATGAAGACAGTGGCAACCAACTTTTATAAAGAAGCTTAGACCTTCAGAACATTTCCTAGATTCCTTCCCTTCAATCAGCTGAGTGAAGATCAGTCCACCTTCATTGAGAGACCCTTCACGGAGGAGGAAATAAAAGCAGCAATTAATATGTTGGCTGATAATAAATCTCCTGGGCCAGATGGACAATTAATATGAAGCAAGATATTCTGAATGTCTTCCAAGGTTTTTATGATAATGCTTCACTGCAAAGGAGTTTAAACACTACTTTTATTACCCTCATTCCAAAGATAGAAGGGGCAGTGAATATTAAAGATTTCAGGCCGATCAGCCTTCTGCACAGCTTTTATAAAATCCTAGACAAAGTCCTTGCTGAGAGAATGAAAGGGGTTTTAGGTAGTGTTATCTCAAACAATCAAAGTGCTTTTGTCCCGGGAAGGTAGATGCTTGATTCAGTTCTTATTGCTAATGAGCTGATTCATTCAAGAAGAAGAAAGGATGTCCCAGGTTTGATTTGCAAACTTGACATTGAAAAGGCTTATGATCATGTCAATTGGAGGTGTGTTGATCTTGTGTTGCAGCATATGAATTTTGGGTAAAAATGGAGAAACTGTACTAAAGTGTGTATTACCTCTCCCAAATTTTCAGTTTTGATTAATGGGCAGTCTGCAGGTTTCTTTGATAGCTCCAAGGGACTTAGATAGGGTGACCCCCTGTCCCCATTACTCTTTATTTGTGTCATGGAGATTCTCACTTTGTTTTGTAAGAAGGCTGCTGAATCAGGTGAGTGGGAAGGTTTTGCAATTGCTTTGGAGGGGGAGAAGGTTAATATTCTCCAATTTATAGATGATACATTATGTTTTGTGGATGCTTCTCCTTCTCAGGTGGAATTGGTTCTTGAGATTTTAACTTGGTTTGAGGTGATCTCTGGGCTTAAGGTCAATTGGAATAAAAGTCAAATCATTCCAGTGGGTCAAGTAACCAACTTAGTTGAATGTGCAGAGGTACTGGCTTGTCAGACTGAATCCCTTCCAATAAAATATTTGGGTCTGCCTCTGGGGGCGAGTTGCTTGCTTTCTTCAATTTGGGACCCAGTTATTGAAAGAATGGAGAGAAAATTAGCTTCTTGGAAGGCAAGATATCTTTCTTTTGGGGGTAGGGTTACTTTGTTAAAGAGCACCCTATCCCTAATAAAGTAGTAAGAAGGCTTGAAAAGCTTCAAAGGAATTTTTTTTGGAGGGGTTGGGATGAGGAGCAAAGAATTCATCTTATCAATTGGGACCAAGTTTGTCTCCCTAAGGCTGAAGGTGGTTTAGGCATATGGAAGTTGAAAATCTTTAATTCTGCCCTCCTTTGTAAGTGGATCTAGAGGTTTGCAGCTAAAAGTGATGCTTGGTGGAGATCCCTCATAGCTGGTAAATATGGGGTGGAGTGGGGCAACTGGAGATCTAGGGATCCTCCTCCAAGTTGGGGAAATTCTCTGTGGAAAGGGATAATGAAGAACTATTCTATTTTAGTGGATGGAATTTCAATTAAGGCTGGAAATGGTAATAGAACTAAGTTTTGGAAGGATCCTTGGTGCTTGGATGGTTCTCTTGCTGAGTCTTTTCCTCTCCTATTTCAGTGTGCCTCTAATCAAGAGGCATCTGTAGCTGAGTGTTGTAGCTTGACTGGAGATTCTATTATTTGGATCCCTCTCTTTAGAAGGAATCTCTTTGACAGGAAGCTTGAAGAGATAGTGAATATGTTGACTCTTAAAAGGTTGACATTCTCTCAGAAGACAAGTGGTGCTGGAAGTGGAATCCGGATGGTGTTTTCTCTGTCAAATCATTGGCTTCTAAGCTTTGCAGAATGGGTGTCATTGATTTCCCATGTTCTCAGGTGTGGAATCCTATTAGTCCATCTAAATCCAACTTTCTGATCTGGACCATGGCTTTGGATAAATGTCTTTCTAGAGCTAACCTTGTGAAACGGGGCATTCAAATATTGGATCTATCTTGTGGTCTTTGTGGGAGTATTCCTGAATCTACAGACCATCTGTGCATTCACTGCCCGTTTTCTTCTCAGTTGTGGGACTATTTTCTCAGAACCATGAACATCAGCTGGACTATGCCAAGATCGGTAAAAGAGCTCCTCTGTTGCTGGAATATCAAAGGTCTAAGCAAGAAAAGGAAGTTCGTGTGGAGGACTATTCCTAGTGCTGTCTTGTGGTCCATTTGGGCTGAGAGGAACAGTAGGTTTTTCTGTAATAAGGCTAAAAGTCCAGAAGACTTAATTCAGAAAGCTGTGGGCAAGTTAATCTCTTGGGTGTCAATTTCTAAGGAGTTTAGAAACTTGAATTTGTCTGTTGTATTTCGCTCTAACTCCTGATGGAGTATGTAATTGCTGTGTTTATCAAGTTGCCTTTCTGGGCCTGATCACAGCTTGTATGTGTTGCTTTGAATAAATATTACTTTACCTCTTTCAAAAAAAAACAACTTGAGCGCAAGTTTTTTTGAGTAGGGAATAATGATCCAAATATTGAAGCAAAGAAATAATAGGGTTTGAAGTTCTCTAGAAATTTATTGTTATATTGAAATTATTATTTATGGTGATTGGACTTACTATTTATAATAATTCTTATCTATTTATAGTGACATCTCAGTCTGTTAGTTTTTGTAATATCTGGTGTCTTCACATCAAGTTTGTTTATGAAACTATTATTTGAGTTGTTGTTAGTTAAGAGTTAGAGTCCTTATTTGAGTGTCCTTATGGATTTGTCTTTGTATCAAAGCAAATAGAAGTTGGTTGAGTCCGTTTTTGAGTCCAAACTGGAGTCCATAAAGGGGCATCCAAATTCATATTGTGAGTTTATAAATATAACCATTGCAATTTACGAAAAAAAAAAAAGAGTTCATTTGATATAAAGTTTTGGTTAATAAATTTGGGTTGTTTCCAAGAATTTTCTTTATCTTTTTTCTCCTCTCACCTATTCCTTTCAAGTAGTTTATCTCATTGTTGTTTACCCCAAGTCCCCGACAGCAAGAGTTCTCTTTCCTCCTAATCTCTTGCTCATTCTTTGGTTGACTCACCATTTATAGTAATTATCAGAATTTCTATTTATGGTATAAGCATCAATTTTTTCCTTTTTTTTTTCTCTTCTTTGGAGTGTTGTTGGATGTAATGCATCCCTTTTTATTGATATGTATGTAATGCATCCCTTCAACTATTATTAAATTTCAATCTTGTAGTTAAGTAGCTTGTTGCTAGATTTCTATGGACACAGATTTTAACAACAAAGTACATAATATGACTTGGCTCAGTTTTTGTTATACAATATAGTCCGGAGTGGGTTCGGGGTCGGGGCGGGGTGGACAAATACCATCCCCGCCCCGGCCAGGGCAGGGCGGGCCCCATGGGAACGGGTCAAATTGCCTCAGGCCCTCAACCACCATGATGCCTCACCATGGAGCCTCCTAGGTTTCCACCTTTAAGAGGGATTCATAGGGCATTCCATTGTATAGCCAATTCTACCACACAACCAAGAAAACAAAGTTACAGCAAGAGAGTTTATGAAGTACCTTTAGCAAGATCCCGTAAGTGATATTATCAACGCCACAGCCCTCTAGTTTAGACATCTCTTCAAACAGCTGAAGAGCTGAATCAACATCTCCACAGTGTACACATGCCTCCATGACTGCGTTCATCACGATTGTGTTCAGCTTCCCATACCGGCTTTTCGCAAGCTCGACCTCCTCGAAGATCTAAACAATAACGAAATCTTACATATAAAAAATAAAAAATAAATAAATAAAAAAAGAAAAACAGAGGAGTTCAGAGGTTTTATTCCAAACCTGACGCAATTGCTTTCTGCGGCTAAGCTCCAATATCCGTGAAGTGAGTCTTTTGGGATTCTGTCTCAGATGAAGCATTTGGGACCTGTTAGAGGAATCCTTCTTGACTAGACGTCGCGAGAACGTAGAAGAAGCAGGAGAAGTAGAACATCTGTACAGAAAGTGAAGTGGTTTTGTTAGTGAACAGGGAACACAGCAGAAGAGAGTTAGAGTTCCCTGAGGGGGGGGAGAGAACCCATGAATCTGTTGCATTTTTGCCGACTCTATCACTATCCATCACCCATGCAGAGATGAGGAAGAGATGTAACAGATAATGAAGGGAGAGAGATTTTTGGAGGAATTTTAGTTTTAGGGGCGTGGGTGGGTTGAGATTTTGCAGAGCTTCTAATCGGGATCAATTGGCGCGCAAATTAGTGGCCGGGAGAGAGGCAGAATCAACCGATTTGTTTGTTTTTTTTTTTTTTTTTTTTTCGAGTGGCTACGATGGGGTACCCATCACTTTTAGCACTGCGCTAAAACAATGAAAGCGTTTGTCGTTTGATGTATTTGGCGATGGAGATTGCTTTAGCAGGGCAGGGACGGGATGGGAACCAGGGTCCAGGTTCGGGGATGGGGGTTGGGGAATGAAGTCCTGGCCCCGCCCTGACCTCGTGTGGATATATATATATATATATTTAAATATTATTCGTATTAAATATTATATTTAAAATATTATTTTTATTTTATATAAATTTATTTTTTCAAAAATACTATTAATTAAAAATTTCCAGGGACTTGGGACCCTACAGGGAACCCATCTCTATCAACGGGGACGGAGGATAAACTTTTATCCCGACATAGATTGGCATAGGGGATGGGGATTTATTTCAAATTTGGGGTCACGAACGGAATGTTATATGCACAAATATAAGAGATGTTAAAGTTGCAATTGTCAATAACATAGATAATGAGAACTCTTTTATCCAACACTAGGGGTGGATTCAAGCCACGTCGAGTCGAATAGTATGAGGCTCGAGCTCGGCTCGTCAAGGTAGTATAAGGAGCTCGATTCAAATTAGAACCTTGAGCTTGAGTTCGGCTTGAGTCAAAAACTCGTATGCTCGAGCTCGATTTGAGAAATAGTGTTTTATAAAAATAAAAAATTATATATAAAAATATTTTCTATTTGATCTTAAAAATTAAGAATTATAATATTTTTATTTTATATATATATATTATTTTTTATATTTGTATTATATAAATATTATTTTCTACAATTTTATTATTATTATTATTATTATTCGAGCTCAGCTCACGAGCTGAACTCTATTAGACTCGAGCATGACTCATTTATTAATCGAGCCTATAAATTGCTCGGCTTGAAGCTCGATTGAAACCGAGCCAAGCCGAGTTTTTCACAAGTTGAACTCGTAAAGAGTTCGGCTCGTGGCCACCCCTATCCAACACTACTATCCAGAAAAACAGAGTTAAACTTGCACTACTCTCATCGCACTCCCAAAACAAACAAATTGATGAAGGTGATATTTCAATGCTCTCATTGCGTCAAGAAAGCACGACCCATATAAATCTCTAATCACATTTAGCAAGAAACAAGGTACATAGCCCATCGCATAATAAATTTAAAACACCCTAAAGAAGGAAGTAATAACAAAAGAACATTTAACAAGAGAGACCCAATGGTGTCACCGAATACTATGATGAAATTCACTCACCACCCAAACACCTACAAGACTCCAACAAAGCCGTGGAAGAACCACTAGAGGAAATCGACCTAGCTACATAACAAATAGACAAGCGTCCCATGTTCATTTCCGCTAAGTTACAAGGCAATGAGAAGATGGAATTGAACAAGTTTTTAAAGGTACGTTGCCCTTTTGACCTTTAAATTAGATGTTTTGTTAGGAGTCACACTCACACTCACGGAATTGAACATGATGTCTTCGCTTGGTCTTACGATCAGATGGTAGGATTAGATCTAGCTTTTGTCAAGCATTCATTGTACATCAACCCCAAGCACGAACCGTTCAAACAACCTCAGTGGGTCTTCAAAACAGAAGTGGCATTGAAAATTAAGGAAGAAATAGAGAGGCTCATGAGGGTGTGCTTCATCAAGCCCATCAAACACCCCAAGTGGTGGTTAGTGAACATCAAACCGATCAAGAAGAAAAACAGCCAACCAAGGTTAGCCCTAAGAATCTTCTCCTCTAATGCTCATTGCATGATAGAAGTTAGCTCATCCTTGTCTTTTGTTACTCCTAGGTGTTGTGTCGACTTTCGAGACCTTAATAGAGCTTATTCGAAAGATGGGTTCCCTTTGTCAAACATGGAGATACTAATAGATGCCACAGATGGGAATGAATTCTTCTCTTTTCTAAATGCCTATAGTGGTTACATCCAAATCTATATGGACCCTATTGATGCACCTTATACTGCATTTTGGACCCCATAGGAAACTTCTATTACAAGATGGTGCCATTTGGACTAAAGAACGCCAGGGCCACATACCGTAGAGACATGACAAGTGTTTTCCATGATATGATACACAAGAAGATTGAATGTTATGTATATGGCACAGTAGTAAAGAAGAGGAAGAAGGAAAGTCATAGAATTCCTTAGGAAGGTGTTCACGAAATGTATGTAGAGAGTTCAACCTAAGGCTGAACCCCTTGAAGTATGTGTTCAAAATACAGTTAGGGAAGTTCCTTGGCTACAAAGTTGACCAATCTGGCATTCACCCTAATGTAGTAAAGTCAAGGCAGTCTTAGACCTTCCCCCTCCCAAGAATGAATTGTAGCTTCAAACCGTTCTAGGGAAGGTATCATACCTCAAAAGATTCATCCCAAGGTTAGCGCCAACTACGTCTCTCCTTCTCAAGTTGATTAAGAAAGTTGTAGAGCTCAGATGGTCAGAATAGCATCAATAAACTTTTCAGCATTTAAAACAAGCACTAGCTAAGGCCCCCACCATGTCACCCTCACAAGCAACCAAGAATTTAATCTTTACATCGCATCTAATTCAGAGGCCATAGGATGCTTATTATCCCCAGAGAATGACGAGAAAAAGAGTGCTAATCTATTATGCCAGCAAAACACTCAAGATAGTGGAGAAGAACTCTCACATGGAACAACAATGCTTGGCGCTAGTTTTCACCGTTTAGAAGTTTAAACATTACATATTGGGGTAGAAGGTGTTCCTTATAGCAAGAAATAATCTTGTTCGGTACTTCATAGATAGATCCCCTGCCTTTAGGAAGATTAGTGAAATTGATGATGCAATTGAGTGAGTACACTATTAAGTATACCCAACCCAAAGCCATTAAGTGTCAAGCTCTAGCAAATCTCCTAGAAGCCTTTTCAACAAATGACGAATTTGACATCTCTAAGGAGAAACCTGGAGAACAGTCCTTCATCGCAACAGTAGAAGACATCAAATGGGACTTGGCGTTTGACAAAAGCTGCACCAATTCCTCAATGAGTGCAAATGTGACATTAACTTCCTCATCTGAAAACACCACTACTTATTCCTTCAAACTTTTGTTCCCCTGTTCTTCAAACATCGTAGAATATGAGGCACTTGTGTTGGGATTGAATGTTGCAAGGGATTTAGGAGCTAGAAAGTATGAGTGATAGGAGATTCTTAGTTAGTGAACAACCAAATGGGGGAGGGGGGGGAGACGACCGTCAAAGAAATATCCATACTCTCCTACAAGACCTTGATACAAAGCCTTACTAGGGACCTGGAAGTAACATACAAGCATCAAAACAAAGCGAAAAACAGATATGCTGATGCACTTGCCACCCTTGAGTCTTCTTTGACATGTGGAAGATGAGAGCTCAATTCTTGATTGGGAGGATGCCTTAGTTCCCTCTCTTCTTGAGGGTAGGATTATTTCCCATAGGCCAAAGGATGTCTTTGTGGAGAGGGTGTCAAAGTTTTTATTATTGGTGTCTTAGTGGAGACATTGTCGGAGTTGTTATTGTTGTTTCCGTAGAGGAATGAAGTTTCGCTACACTCTCTTTTCTATGTTAAATTTCATTGAGAGGTTCTTAATGTGCAACTGGATTCTCATGCTTTTAGAGTGTGTACAAAGTTTTTGATTGCAAGGAATCTTGTTGCTTCCTAGTGAGCTATAACCTTAACACTTGATTTTTGCTCAACTTTCCCTCGGATCCCCTGTATATACTTGAACATTTCCTCAGACTAGTATGAATCCCTAGGTAGGGGTGTCCATGAAAACCGAAAAACCAAAAAACCGAATCGAACCGAGAAAACCAAACTGTAAAATGCGGTTAACTGAACTGGTCGGTTTGGTTTCAGTTCAGAATTTTTGAAAAACCGAAGGATCGGTTCGGTTTTCGGTTAACCTATAAAAAATCGACGGTTAACCAAACTGACCGGTATATATATTTATATGTATATTTTATATATAGTTTTAATATATGTCACATATTTTCTATGTATTTTATATAAATATATACTTATATTATATTTATAATGATCTATTTAGAAATATATTATATATTTATAAAATATTTATAATATATTATATATCATTTATTATTTATAATATAATATTATATATATATATTTATATAATATATATTATAAATATAAAAAACCAAAAAACCAAAGAACCGAACCGGTCAAAAACCGAAACTGGCAAACTGGTTAACTAGTGGTACCGGTTCAGTTTCGGTTTGGCAAAATGAAAAAACCGATTCCACAAGTTCGGTTTACAAAAAGGGGCCATGGTTTGGTTAACCGAACCGTGGACACCCCTATCCCCAGGTTTTCCATTGAACCCCCTCTCCACTTTCCCTTGGATCCCCTATATATACTTGAACATTCACTCAAACTAGTATGAATCCCTAGGTTTGCTATTGAACCCCCTCTAAACCCAAATTACCAAAATGTCCTTTCTAAACCCAATTTACCAAAATACCTTTTAGATCCAAAATTACGAAAATACCTTTCATTTCAATTCTCAAATTACCAAAACAACTTTTAGTTCCCTAATTTATAAAAATACCCTTTATGAACCCAATTTACCAAAATGCCGTTTGAATCCCAATTTACTAAAATACCCTTCAAACAAAATCCTATCATGCCCTAGCTTAATGTTCCAAGTCAAGCATTATCATTCTTGGAACATTATTGTCTCCTTAATTGAAGACTACATAGAGGGAAACTTCTTACCTCACTCTCCTTGGATTAATTGTTAGGCATGTAACTATTGCTCTCAACTACTATTTCCTTTGATTAACATCTACTACTACTTCTTTGTTTCTTGTTCCATTTCTTGAAATTTGAGGGTGTTTATATTCTCTCCTATTTGAAGGGGGTGACTATTTCAACCTCTCAACTCCTCTAGCCAATCAGCTAAGTCCAAACGTTGGGGTCTTAATAGAAAAGGGGTGGGGATGTATCTTCTCACCCTTTTGCTTAGGTCCCTACGTCCAAAAGGGTTTTGGTTTAGAGGAGGAAGAGGCATTCTTATTCACAATACCCCTTTAAGCTACTAGAGAATGTAGGTTCTCAATGTTAAATCTAGGAATTAATTCCCATTGTTTAGAAGTTAGGGAGGGGAATTAGCTTTCACACTAATTAGAGAAAAGGGTGTTTCATCCCTTCCCTTTCTCTCTCTCATTGTACCTAGATTGGCCTTGTCCTAGTCGAAGAGTAGGTACTAACCATTAATTTGAAATGTTTTACAAATTCAAACCTAGAAGGCCCATCACTCCTTGTATATTTTGATGGGTTGCAACTTCATTTGCTCAGCCATAAAGTGAATGGTCAAATTCTAAAATTCACAGATTAGTGACTCCATTGGGGAGACCTGAGAATGGTGTGAATACCAATTTCCCTACTGATTTCATGTGTGGTAATCATTGGTGTTTCTTAGATGTTGATTCAATATTTTCTAGTACTAGTAAATATGCAAGTGCAATGCACTTGGTAATTTTAGATAACATTAATAATTTCAACGTCCCTATTAGAGCCATTTTAAAAGGATAAGTAATAATTTCAATATTTCCTTAGATGTTGATTCAATATTTTCTAGTACTAGTAAATATGCAAGTGCAATGCACCTGGTAAATTTAGATAACATTAATAATTTCAATGTCCCTATTAGAACCATTTTAAAAGGATAAGTAATAAAAACATGGTGTATTAGGGTATTTAGATTTTACATTTCCTTTTCATTGTCAATAAAAATACTTCTTATTTATTATATTTATTTTTGTTTAATATGATAAATTATATGATATTATAGATGTGCACAATTTTTATAACAATTTTTTTTTGTGTTTTCTATATTTTTACTTTTATTTTTGAGTTTTTATCATATAATTATGACACCATGTGCTGGTCTATTTGACTTGAAAAAAAAACCATATCTTTTTTGGGCAACTTTAAATTTTTTATTTCATTTGTATAATTAATTCTAAAAATAATTATTATTTGATATGATAAGTTTATAACATCTTAGATATCTCAAATTTTTTGTATAAATTTTATATATTTTTAACTTGTTGTGTTTCTATCTATTTTTTTAATTTTTAATATTTAATTATGATATCATTTGTTAACTTGTTTACCCAAACTATTGGACCATTATGGTGCAAGTTAAGTAGGTTAAGCTAACTTTAAGCTTAATCCAAGCCCAACCCTATGCATTGACTAAGGCTTCAAACCAAAGTCAAGTCTAAATATGTTCAACTTGGGCCTAACCTCCAACCTGTATTTAAATTTGATGCACTTGTGTTAGTCTTGGACTTTGATTTATTAATTAGCCCCATAAGAAAATTTGTCATAAAGTATATGTTATAATTATATATACATGCATGTATGCAAATATGTGCTATATATGTATCTATGGTTGTATGTATTAGCTACTTAAGGTATAGGCTTGGGCCCAACCCAAAAAATAAAAAAGTCCAAACTTTTGAACCTAGCCCTTGGCCCAAGCTGAGGATCAAAAATTGAAGCTAGCCTATCTAAAATTACGAGCTAGGTTGATGCGAGTTCAAGTTAAGCCCAATTAATTTGCCTCCCTATGGACCATTGACCACTAATTAGATACAAAAATAGTTTTCTTTTTAAGTTACTTTAGTTTTTAATTATATTTCCATCATTAATATTAAAAGTAACTCTTATCTATCACACTTATTTTTGTTTAATATGATGAATACATAATATTTCAGATGCACTCTTACAAAATTTCTGTTAATAATTTTCGTGTCTCTATCTTTTTTAATTATTATTAATTATTTATGATATGATGGGTAGATCCATTTGACCTAAATGGTTAAATCATTGACCCACCACTTGAATAGGAAAATGGTTTCATCTTTGGGTTAGTTTTAAATCTTGTATTTCATCATTTCCATCGGATAAAAATACTTTTGATTTAGCATGCTTAATGTTGTTTGATATGATAAATAAATAATATTAGAGATTTTCCTAATTTTTTCACATTTTTTATAATTTTGTAATACTTATATTTATATTTATTTTTAAATTTTTATTATGTAACTATTACAACATTGGTTGACTTATTTGACGTTGATGATTGAACTATTTACTTGCCATTCAGACAAAAGGGTGATTTATTTAATTTTTCATGTTGGTTTTGAACATATGTTTTACATTATTAGAAATATTAGTTATAGATCTACTTTGTAGATTTTCTTTTTTGGTGAGAAATAAAAATACTTCAAATAAATTATCTAAGGAGAGAGAATGAGATTTAATATTTTAATGAGAGAAAATTCAATGAGTGAAAAGTAATAGTATTTTAAATTACATTTTTTGCCTACATAATTAAAGAGGGATTAAATTTATAAGTAGGGGTGTTTTAGTCAAGAAAAGTCCACAAAGCTCATTTATTTAATGTGTCTTAAATATAAGATTTAATGAAAGGAAATGAGACTTAATACTTTAAATTAAATGAGTCTAGATCACTTGCCAACAAAAACATGTTCCAACCCTCTACCAATGTGATCTTACACCACACATCTCATACATGGTGGGTCCTAGTCTCATGGTGAGATGTGTGGTGTTAGATCAAGTTGGTAGAGGGTTGGAACATGTTTTGTTGGTAGAAAATCTCAACAAACCTTAAATATAGGAGTTAATACCGAGAAATATAATGAATTTAATAAAAGTAGTAGTTCAAATTATGTTTTTTGCCCTCATAAATATAGGGAGACCAAGTTCAAAGGCTAAGGTTAATTTTTAGTTTAAAAAAATCCAAAATCTAAACCTCATTCACACTTTTAATTGTAGTATAAATATAGATATATATTATAATTTTTAATTTTTAGTGTGGTTTACAAATAATAGTTTGTTTGATTTTATAGAATAACTAAAACAAGAAGAAGAAAAAAACAAAAAGGGAAAGTAAGTGATTTCAAGTTCTATATTTTTGTGCTTAGATTTGGTTATATTTACATAATATTTGTTTTGTTTTCATTGGGATGCTTAGCTTCAAAAAAGAAAAAGGGAGAGAGAAATAGTAATCAAAATAAAGTTGGTTTTAAGTTCTTTGATTTGGACTACTGGGTTTGGTTACTCCAATTTTGACTATGATTCATCTAGTGCTTTCAAAATAAAATTGGCTTTATAGGGTGGGCCATAGATTAATTGTAGCCTATTAGATTATTTGTTGAAGTTCTTGTTATCTTGCTTTTTCTAGTTGAAGTATTTGAACATTCAGTTGTATTGTTATATGACAAAGGGGGTGTAGAACATGTTTTTTATTGAGATTTCTTTTTCTTTTATTGAAGGAATGAAAAGAGAATTCTTGAAGTTATTTTTGTAAATAAATTATGTTATGGTTTTTAGATGATGTAGGAGCCAACTTGACCTACTTTGGAATCTATGTACAAAGCTAGAATTTAGAATGGGGATAAGAGTTGATGATTTGGATATTGCATCCTTCTCTTCTTTGGGTTGTATTGATCTAAACAACATATAATCATGATTTTTATTGATCTATTTTGGGCATTGATCTATGAGTTTTGAAGCATGGTTGATATTGGATGGTCACTACGGCTTCATGATGCGTTTCCCATGGCCTTTCCCAAGTAATGAATTATGACAGCCTTTGGGTTTTACTTCCTTTCCTTTAGCCCCATGCTTTTGCATTTTGTATTTTAGTTTGTTCTTGTAAGTTATTTTAGGCCATAGATCATCTCTAAGTATGCTCTTCAATGCTTTTCGTAAGAGGTACAGAAAAAAGAAAAAGAGAAAAAAGAAAAAAAAGAAAGGAAAGAGAAACTCTATGATAGTTGAATGAGTTAAAAAGATGCATTTAACCCTTGTTGCATAGTCTGAATTTCATGATATTTCAGATTGTATTTCTTTTGCTATGATAGATTTTAAGTTTAGACATTGGACTTTGGGACTTAAAACTTTACGATCTAAATCAGGATTTCAAGCTGGTCTCATAATCATGCGTTTTTATCTATGTTTTTTCCTGTGAGTTGTTGACTTAAATCACAAGAACAAGACATGTTTCCATTCCCCTTCAGTCAACTTGGACCTTCATCCGTAATTGGTCCCACACCTGCATGTTGTTTGGTCTTTGCCTAATGCCATCTAAAGCCCAAGGGAAGTATTTTAATTCTTGGCCAAGTGTAAGAGGTTTGTGTTAGATATTTGGCTCAGGTCTGGGCTATGATATGACAATAGGCTAGAAATGCTTTTTTTTTTTTTGGCTACTAAAAACAATATCATTTATTGAAAAAAAAATTACATAATAGAGCGCAAGTTATTAGGAAAAAGAGAATTTTTTCCTAATTGAAAACTTCAAAATCCTCTTCACACTTAATGCAATTGTGTCTGTGAAAGTAGTTTGGACTTGGGAACCTACATTCTAAATTAGAGCCAAACTAAACTGCTCACATGAAGGTTATGAAATCAAGGTTTTTAAAAGTGAATCAGACAATGAGCCGGTTAAGGGTTTGATTCTTGGGTTGAACGATCCAATCATTCAAATTGAATGAATAATTCGTTTTGAAAAAAAATTAAAAAATAAAATATAATAAAAAATGACTAAACCGTTAGACGGTTTGAATGATTCAAACGCCTGAATCAACGGTTTACTGGCCAAATCAATAATTTTTGACAAAATATTGATTCTAAGGTAAAACGGAACCGGTCACTAATTCCCAATTTTCCGGCCAACCGCCCGGTCCGGTTTTAAAAACCACGCATGAAACAAATAGATGATTCACGACTTTTCTGAATTGATACCCAAATGTTGGCGAAGAGTGAGACCATGATGTAGAAACTTCCAGATGAACAATCTAATAGGTATTCTCTACAATTTATTCCATGGGAAATGTGCAGCATTGTGTACAGATATCATGTCACCACCAGACATACCTCTAGCAATCCGGTACCCCGATTTCACAGTATGTTTCCCCTTCTTGTCGAACACCCATATCCAATAATTATTTCCTGTAGCAATTTGAGGTATTTTCATCTTCCCAATTGCCTCACACACTTCATTGCTAAACAGTCTCTATAATAGCTCTAAATTCCAGTCTCTTGAAGGGAGAAGGACATCACAAACATAGAACGCATTATAATTACCATGGGGAGGAGTCAGACTCAGTTAGCAAGCGCTAACCTAATTTACATACAAGAGTAATTGAAGGGGTAGAGGTTTCCTAAGCTTGGGTTTGGATTTGAACTTGGGGTAGTTTCATCTTGGCTTCGTGCTTCTGACTAGTAATATCAATAGATTTATAGCTACTTCTGTCTACCATAGGATCTTGGCTGTTAGGGAATGGGAATTCCTGTGGCAAAACTTGCTTTATATACAAAGCTTAAGGGTATTCGTCCTTCTTCATGCTTGCCTATAACTATTGATGTTGGGACAAACAAAAGAGGGCAGCTATCTAAGAATATTTTGAACTTCTACATGAATTCATGTGTGCTATTAAGGAGAATTATGAATTCTATGTAAGCATAGGGAAGATGTTTGTGAAGCATTGGATGTTATTGCTTCATTGGCAGGTGTATCCATAGAATGAAGGTTGTAATGAAGTTGAACCTACACTGGATAATTTGATTCTTGCAAGACAGAAGAGGGAAAATGTTTGTAATTGTGTTACTGATCTTTGCTACTTCACATTTAGTTGATGAAGAGTCAGAAGTAGACCCAAGAAGAAAACACAGTGGAATCCTAAATGGTTTTTCTCATCAATTAATTCTATTTTGGTTTTAAGTATAGACAAATGTAAATGCTTTTACAAATGCTTGGCATTCTATGTAACATTTTGTTTTTCCTATTTAATATGGATTGTACTTATCCTATATCCACTCCATTTGTATATGTATTTTCAGTTCCACTAGATGATTTATACTAATAACACATTTTTTAGGAAAATATGTTAAAACCATCCGGTTTGTTCAATGTCAGAATGGTTTTTAAGTCTGTATGACACCATCTAGGCTGTCCTGTACCGGATGGTTTGTACACATATGAGAATCATATAGAACCATAAGGTTTATTGGGTTCTAGATGCATTTGATGGTGTTAATTACATGCAAATCATTTAGGGGATAGATGTTTGCAACTATAGTTGATGTTTTAAAATTACAATCAACTATAATGGATGCCTTGTAAATTTGTAAGAATCATATACAACATTGTGGTTTGTTGGGTTTTTGATGAATTTAAGGGTGTGTCTATTATTTTATCACCTATATAATTGATGAATCAAAATTGTAACCAATCACCCGACCTGTGTAACGATGGATGGTTTCTAAGTCTATAAAAGACCATCTAGTCTTCCTCATACTAAATGGTCTATACACTTGTGAAAATCATACATAACTTTATGGTTTGTTGGGATTTAGATGAGTTTGAAGGTGTAAATACTATTATATCACCTGAGTGATAGATATTTGCAATTGAAATTGATGATTCAAAATTACGATTAACCATCCAGACTTGGTGATGCTGGATGGTTTCTAAGTCTATAAAACACCACCCAATCTGCTCTATACCGGATGGTCTATACACATGAGAATTATACAAAACCATGTGGTTTATTGGCTTCTAGATGCATTTGATGATGTAACTACAAGTAGATGATAGGGGGGATAAATGTGTGTAACTATCATTTCAAAATTGCAAGCATGGTTTCTAAGTTTGTAAAACACCATCTGGTCTCCATTATAATGGATGTCATGTACACTTGTGAGAATCATATACAACTTTGTGGTCTATTGGGTTTTAGATGAATTTGAGGGTGTATTTATTGTTTTATCACCTATGAATTGATTAATCAAAATTGTAAGCAATCATTCGACTTGTGTAATGTTCGGTGGTGTTTAAATATATTAAACATCATCTAATCTATTTATTTCTAGGTGTTGTTTAAATTTGCTAAACACCATTTGATTTGTTTATTGTCAGATGTTGTCTAAATCTGCTAAACACCATTCTATTTATGTATTGCTAGATGTTTTTTAAATCTACTAAATACCATCCGATCTGTTTATTGTTGGATGGTGTCTAAATCTATTAAACATATGATCTGTTTAATGTTGGATGGTGTTCTGTTAAACACCTCCCTCTTCTCACCGCCCTCATCGTCATAGATTGGAGTGAAAGGCAGAACACATTTCCCTCTGTTCACCATCTGCAAGTGGGAACACTATTCGTCTTCCTCAAAGTTACCAAGCAAGAACATGTTTGTCTTCTTGGTTTAAGTGATTTGGTGTTTTATTCTCCATCTCTCGTATCTAATTAATCAAGCATGGATACATCACTGGTATTAGGGATGCAAACAGATCGGATCAGATTCAAATCCGATCTGACACTGTTCATGTTGGATCCGATCTGATCCGAAGATCCGATCGAATCTAATAGGACTCGATCTGAATTTGAATCCTATTAGATCTTTGGATTTGATTTGATATGAATTGTTTTCTTTAAAAATTAATAAACTATTAAAAGAAAAAAATATACCAATTTAAATAAAGGAAAAACAAAAAATACAAGTATTTTTAATTATTTTCATCATATATACATGTTTTTTATAAAAAAATAAATAATATAACAAATTTATAAAAATACAATATAAATAATATATTTATAAATAAATAAATAACATATATACGTATTATATATATTTATATTTATAAATATATAACACATCGGATCGGATAGGGGGTGATCTGAATCCAATATGATCCGAAGATCCAACCAGGGGTGATCCGAATTTAACAAAATAGGATCAGATCATGATCTGATCCATTTGCAGCCCTAATTGATATGATTTCATAAGAGCACCTTGTCTCAGTTCTTACTCTTCTTGCTTATGAAACAGGCATCAAATTACAAAGAGAGCAAGAAAGTTGAAGGTTCTTCTTGCTTTTCTTTCCACATGAAGATTTTGGTCTCATTGCAGGGCTTAGTTTGTCTCTCTTTGCAAGAAACAAATAGGGTTAAACAACCATGGCAAAAAGGATGAGAAGAGAGTTAGAGAATAGGAAGTGGGAAATAACATAGTAAAAACACACAAAATTGAAGTTCAATCTGATTAATGTGTGGGGAGGGGCAATTTTGTCAATAAAGTTTAACGTTTTGTACGAATAACTTGCTTTGCAATTTGATTGAAAAGGTAACCCAATTTTCATATTTGCTAAACTTTTTCTTTTTTTAATTTTTATGCAAAAAGCCCTTTTTTCTGTCTTATTATTATTAATTATTTTTTGAAAATTTGCGTACATTTTTATACCTTAGTCTTGTAATGTCATAGAGGTTGATATTTGCAAATAACTTGAATTCATGCTTGTTTGATCACTAGCTTGGTTATTAACTCACTTAAAATAATTGTAATTTGATCCAGGAAGTTTCTTGCTGTTGGATAGTTATGCCCGTAGCTCCAATCAGATTGATGTATCTTTTGACATTTATTGTAAATGAATAAAGTGCATAATTGATTCATGTCATTGTGATATGTTTCTGTGTTTTTACCCATAAACTGGACACTTATGAGACTCGTCTTAATTTAGAATCATTACAACCGTTGGATAGATCTGGAGAGGTCTATCCTGCCAAGGCTAACACTGATGTGTCACCAAGTTGATTGGGGTGGCTTCTCTCAGCTGCCAGGGTGAGACATGATGGGTGAACACTTACCAGACAAAAATGTTTAACCTAAAATGGCTATGAACCTTGTCTGACGGAGGCCAAAGGGAATGCTCATATGATGAGTGGATGAGATCCTTTGCAGAAGATGGTACCTTGTCTCAGCTGCCAGGGTGAGACCTGAGGCATATGTAGTGTGGGTTTTCTTGAAACCCTGAACCGGACCACTTTCTAGTATTACCCTGGACCTCGGAGACAGATGAGCAAAACTAGAAAGTTACACCTAACCCCTAGACTCAATTATGGTACTACACTATGTGCCGGATTGGGCTGTCTTTGATATGCCAATCAGTGAGATCCTTAGAGGGGGTCAAAACCTGGGTATGTTGGGGCAGTCTGAGAATTCACTTGAGTGGGTGATCATAGTGACAAAATCAGCCCCTTTTTCAGAAAAAGTGTGATCAGGAATGCACTCTCTCTGATGGAAACTAACGATGCTCGATTTGGGAGCTCCTATCTGGAGGATTGCCTGGATGTACTCGCGTGATGAGCTGGATCAAACTGCAAAACAGGGATAAGAGAGACCGGGGTGGATGGCCTGGGCAGGTCGCTTAGATGCTTGAGTTAGTATTCTTGTTGCGACTGTGAGCTAAAGTTTGAGTGCTAGAGATTTGGAATGTAAGTAATCGTGCGTACCTGGAACCTGGAGGGATTGATGCCCTTATATAGCTAAGCTATCATGGATCTCCCAAAACGGTTCCGGGATCTACCGCCTGGGTGGATGAGATCCATTTCCATTTTAGTCGAGGAGTAACGTATCAGTCAATGAAGTTTACCATCGCCGCCCAATCCGGGTGGGAAGAGGATAAGGCCTACCATTATGCGGTGTGACCTTGTGATATTCAGAGTCTGTTGGGAAGCTTCTAGAATCAATTATGTATCACTTCGATTCCTAGGCCCCGAACTTGATTAGGTGCCTAGGTGACTCTATGCCGAGTTGGCCTTATGCTGAGGTGACTTTATGCCGAGGTGGCCGAACATCTGAACTCTGTAAACTATTGATTAGGCTCCCCTTGCTTAGTTGTCATTCTACGAGCAGATCGCATCCACGTGACCTTTACTCACTAGGATGTGCCAAATTACCCCTCATCAATTGCCTCCCACTCCTCGTGCCAGGGGTCCTAACCCGGCGCGAGGAGTTCTTGATGAGCCTAGGTGGATTTGGCACGAAGTCTAGGTGATGTGGAGCGCGGATCATTGGTCGAACCTATTCGACCATTCGGCTCAACCAGGAAATGACCTAGATCACATATTAGGTATGCGTGGATGTCAAGCCGATTATAGTCTCCTCAAGAGGCATGCAACTAGTTTTCCTAAGAGCCGTTGGATCGTGTTGATCTTGACCATTGATTCCTGGAAATACTGGTTATAATTAGGGGCTAGAGGGCTCATTTTCTTTGCCACAAATCTAAATCCAAAATCCTTGAGGTCGCGTTCAAGTATCCCAGTTTGGTGTCAGCTATTTCTAGGTCCGAGGTCATCTTGCTTTCTTCGGTTTTCCTTTGGTGAGTCCATCTCCCTTTGCTTTTTGATTCTGTTGTCCTTTCCATTAACATGTCTAGCCTTAGCTTAGATAGTCTTCTAGATGGGAGCAGCGATTTCGCTGGGGTCGAGGTGGGTACCTCGGCACAGACCGCGGAGCCTCATCCTGTCGAGGTGGGCACTTCAGCATAGGATGTGGACCCCAATCCGTCCGAGGCAGACTTACCTCGGTGAGAGCGAGAAGCTTCTGGCAAATTGGCCTCCACTTCACACCAAAGTTGCCTATTGGACAGCTTTGGCTTGTCAATAATGATAACGGAGAGGCTCCTATCCTTAGTAGCTCGATACAGACTCCCCAACAAATTTGTATATATCATTCCCTTAGGCAACTTTCCTTGGCATCATGGTGGCAACGAGATCATGGTCTTCGAGGAGTAGCTCATAGCCGGTCTGCATCTTCCACTCCACCCTTTTATAGTTAAAGTCGTTAAATTCTTTGACATTGTCATAGACCAGCTACACCCAAACTCCATCCATAACATCATAGGTGCCATTTCCCTTTTCCATGATTACAACCATTCCCTAGACCTTGACATCTTCTCTTTGATCCTTTCCATCAAGAAGAACTCGTCCTCCGTTCTACCTAAGCACAGGTGAAGTTACTACTTGTCTCCTCCCCCCGGGTACAAGCTGTTGCATGAGCTCCCTAACAAGGTCCGGGCCTGGAAGAGGCGCTACTTCGTTGTCTGCAACATCGGTTGGTGGCCTTGCCTGACTCATTGAAGGGCAGCCATTCAGGACCCCGGCGTTAGACTGGACCCGAAGACAAGGGAGGAGGTCCAATCTTGGGCGCAGATGGCCTGAAGTTCGAAAACTTCATGACCGAGGAGAAACTCGTGCAAGCCGGCCTAAGCCCTCCTGGTAGGTCGCTACTTGTTGTACTTTTTTCCGTTTGTTTTACTTCAGTGTTGCATCTTACTTACTTCAGTGCCACAGTTGCCTTGGATGACATCCCTTTCGATGAGCTCTTCAAGAGCATGAAAAAGGGGAAAAAGAAGAAGAGGGCCTCCAAAAAGGCTCACCTCCATACTGAGACTACCACCACCGAGGTCACCATCTCTATGCCCGAACACCCACCCGTCACCGAACAGCCCCCCGTAATTGATTTGGCTGAGGAAGACCCAGGCAAGGCCACTCCACCCCGCATACCTGAGGAGACCACCACGTCTTTAGAACCCATTCCTATGACAACCACCTCTTCGGGCAACGATACATCGGTCTGGAGCATTTTGACTCCAAAGTTTGGCCTTCTCAAGAACAGTGACACTTCGGGCTCCGAGGTGAACATAAAGCAAGCTCTCAAAGCTAAGGAGTCTTTCCGAAGTGCCCACTCCAAACATAACTTAGCTCGCAATGAAATCAATCAGCTGAAAAATGATGCACAAGCTAAGAAAGAGCTGCTGACTCTATTGATGATGGAGAAGAAGGAGCTCATGGAGCGCGAGGCGACACTGATGAGGGAGATCGAGAACCTCGAGGCTCACGTGAAGGAACAGAATAAAATCCTGCTTCGGCGGAGGCCAAGGTCGAGGAGTATAAGTCTTCTGCGAAGCTTCGAGAAAGATTGGTCGAGGTTGGGACAGCGGGCTACCGCAAGGGGTTTAAGTTCAGTAGGTGATTGACCCGGCGTGAATTTCCCCACCTCGACCTCAGTGCCATCACCACGTCCAAAATCACCAAGGAGATGGACATTGATGTCGCCAAGGATCCAGACTCCAAGGTGGAGAGCGACGATGACCTACTCGATGACGAGGGAGAGGAAGCTAATGCCACCGAGGACCATATGGAGATAGATCCACCTGTTGAAGTCTCCGTTAAGGATGAGGAGCCCCAAAATGACTGATGCCTCTTTTCTTGGACCTCCCCTTGTAATGCTTGATGTTCCAAGCCTCCAAGCTTGAGTAAACAGTTGTAATCTTTTCCTCTTTCCTCTTTTTTTTACTATATACTCGAAGTTCTTTATCAATGGAATATAAGTATTTTGCAAAATTATTTTTTTGCTAAAATTTTTCTAAGTTTAGATTAATCCTGAACTGGCAAGCTAAACCAAATAGGAGCAAAATTTTTCTAAGTGTAGATTATTCCCGAGTTGGCAAGCTCGACACAAATAGGAATAATCTAATCGTCATTGTACGTCAGGGTGAACAGACACTGTAGGGTGCATGCTCGACCTGTTTGTGCATGGGTTACTTCGCCTTCCCCATGCCAAAGCGACTAGGTTTTAATGAACCAACACCGGAGAGGCGACTAGGTCTTAAGCTGCCTATGCTGAGGAGGCAACTAGGACTTCTATCATGCCGAGGTCTCTTGTTAGCTCGACATCATAGCCCTTAGGCTTCTGGGAGTGACTCATAGTCCTCTCTCCAGCTTGTCATCTTTTTGACCAGTTCGGTGGTCCAATGAAGTAATCTATACTTGGAGTTGTGGACTCATACGTAGTACCTTCTTAGGTTGTTGTTGTTCCAAACTCGAGGTACTTGCTTCCCTTCCAAAGTTTCGAGCTCATATGTACCTTCCCTGTATACCCGTCTCATATGGTACGGACCTTCCCAGTTTGATCCAATCTTACCCACACTAGGCTCAGGTACCATAACTTTTTGAAGGACTAGATCGCCGACACGTAGACCTAGCAATCGGGTTGGGTGGGTTGGGTTCGTGTTGGGTCAAGGTATTTCGGGTTCATTTCAGGTCGGGTTGAATTTTGGGTTGGCTTGTCAAATGCTAGACCCTAACCCTAAATGTTCATGTTAGGGTTAACCCATGAGTCAATTCGGGTCATCCCAAAAAAAAATTGAAATTAAAAAAAATAAAGAAAAATTACATGAAAAATGTCAAAATTAAAAGAATTACCCTTAAAATTCCAAATATAAAATAAAATCTTGAACATTTAACAATTTAAAGAGTAAACAATAAAAAGTAAAGACTAAATAGAAAAAATTAAAGAGTGGAAACTTCTAACAATGCATAAATAATCCCAATTAGACTTGACAACCGGGTCAGTGGGTTGACCCATGACCCAACCCAACCCAGTTTTTATGGGTCGGGTCATTTTCACATTCGGGTTACTAAAATATTGGAAACTAACTCGATTTTTTTGGGTTGGGTTGCGTCAGGTTTGCGGGTTGGGTCAACTTTTTGCTAGGTCTACCGACACAAAACTGCAGCTTCTTGAATTGGGCATTATAGTACCGAGTTACTCTCTACTGGTATGCCGTAGTCCTGATGTAGGCTAGGTCTCGCACCTCCTCTACTAGGTCCAGGTTGGTACCGAGCTCGTCATTGTTTGCTTCCTCATCATAAACCTCAAGTTGCAATGTGGGTACTTCGATCTCTGCAAAGATCACCGCCTCTGTACCATATGTGAGGTTGAACGGGGTCTCACCCGATACGGTCTTGATGGTAGTCTGGTAGGCCCAAAGAATACTGGGCAGCTCATCCAACCACAACCCTTTAGCTCGTGGAAGGCGAGCTTTCAGTTCGCGGAGGGTAGCCCTGTTCATCACTTCGGCCTGCTCATTTGTTTGTGGATGTGCTACCAAAGTGAAGTTCTGCTAAATCCCCATCTTGGTGCACCAGTTCTGAAATTTGATGTCTTCAAATCAAGACTTTGGGCAGTCCGAAACAACACATGATTTTTTTCCAAAACAAATTTTGCATGTTTCGAGTTGTAATGCTTATTAACAGTTCGACTTCCACCCACTTCATGAAGTAGTCTACTGCCATGACCAAGAACTTCCTTTGCCTGGTTGCCGGCGGAAAAGGACTGAGGATGTCGATTTCCCACTGCGCGAAGGGCCACGGGCTAGTAAGATACTTCAAATTGGCAGTAGGCTGATGGAGGATGTTGGCCTGTCTTTGACATCTATCGCATTTCTTAACAAGCTTGACTCCGTTTGCCTTCATTGTGGGCCAGTAGTAGCCCTGCCTTAATGCATTTTGGGCAAGGGCCCAACCCCCCAAGTGCCCTCCACATAAACCTTCATGGATATCGTGAAGTACGAGCTCAACTTTTTGAGGGTCGCAAGCAATGTAGGTAGGGCATCTTGAAGGATCTCCTGTACAACCATCTGTCTATGAGGACGTACCAAGCTGATTGACACTCTACCCTCTGAGCTACATTAGATTCTGTAGGTAGGGTCCCATAGAGCAGATAATCAATGAGTATGTCTATTCAGCTTGGTTCCACTTGCCACACGGGAACGACCTCTTCTACCCCCCCCCCCCCAAGAATGCTGGGTTGAGGTAGGTCCTCTATGTACACAGTCCACATAGTGTTGTCGCTCGTTCTTGTTAGTCATGTTAAATTGTCGACCTCAGCGTTCTCGGACATCAGGATTTGCCTGATGAAGCAAGAAATGAAGCCTGATAGCATCTCTCTAACTTTGGTTAAGTAGGCTGCCATAGTCAAATCATGAGCTTGATAGTCAACATTGACTTGGTTAACCACCTATTAGATAGTTTTGTATGCCCTTAGCTCCAATCAATTTGATGTACTTATGACATTTATTGTAAATGAATAAAGTGCTTATTTGATTCATGTTCTTGTGGTGTGTTTCTGTGTAATACCCTTGAACCGGATACTTATGAGACTTGTGTTGGTTTAGAACGTTCACAGCTAGTGGGTCGGTCTGGGGAGACCTATCCTGACAAGGCTAGCACTGATGTGCCGCCAAGTCGGTTGGGGTGACCTGTCTCTACCACCCGGGTGAGACCTGAGGTACATGCAGTGTAGGATTAATTAAATCTTTGAACCGGACCATATTTCTAGTATTGCCCTGGACCTTGGACATTAATGGGAAAAACTAGAAAGTTACACTTGACCCCTAGACTCGATTATGATACTGCACTAGGTGTCGGGTTGGGCTGTCTTTGATATGCCAATCAGTGAGATCCTTAGTGGGGTCAAAACCTGCGTATGTTGGGACAATCTGATAATTCATCTGAGTGGGTGATCATAGTGACAGGATCAGCCCCTTTGTCGGACAGTGTATGATCATTATGGGCTGTCCATAATGATAATTCCCGGGATCCATGTGAGTAGAGAGTGCAGCACTGTTCCTTGCAGTCGAGGGAGAGGTCCTTTCTTGTCGGGTAGTGTATGATCATTATGGGCTGAGAGGTTAAGTGTAAGACCATTGAGGGTAATACCTGATGGGCTAATCTTGCATCTACCCACAGTCCTTGGGTGTTACAAGGTGGCTTGGCCCAAGGACCACTTAGAGTAAGTGTTGGGCCCATAGAGCCCATGTGATGGGTTTCAGGGGGTGCACTGTCCATAACAGTGTATTCGGCCAGGCCTTGTAACAAAGGTCGGGCTGTACCCTTGTGGCTGATGTGTAGATCAATGTTTGGGTCCCATGCCATACAAGGAAGCCCAACTGGGCAGCAGTTTGGAAGGCTAAGTGAGCACATAACCTTATTGGGCCTAAAGCCCATTTTTAACTGGGCTGATTTGATCAGTTTAATAAGGGGCGATTTCTGAGATTGGATTAGCAGATAGGATTGGGCCTTAACCCTATCCACTCAGAGAGTCCAGATCTAAATGTGATTTAGATATGGAAACCTCCTAATGAGATTAGGAGAAGGCTGATCCAATCTGCATATAAGATAAGGGATTACCCTTATCACTTAAAGGGAATTCTAATCCAAATATGATTTGGATCAGCAACTCTTAATAGGATTAGGAGATGGTCCCTTTAAGGTTATAAAAGGAGGAGGGGGTGGCAGCTTTTTGACATAACACACTTCACATCCTGTCTTCAGAGCTGAAATTTCAGAAGAGAGAATTCAGCTTCACTGCGCTAAATCTCTCTTGTTGCCTCCTTCCTGCTGTCGCCATATCTACCAGTTCGATCTCCTGTTCTCAGTGGGTGTAATCAAGATCAGATCTTGATATCGGTTTCTTGAGAAGGGACTGATAGGAAGTTATGCTTACATGCCGTCTTGTTAATTATTGCGAAGGATTAGGTTCTTGGGAAGAACACTGTTGATTCTGCTCCATCTTGCACTGCGCCATCTTTAGTGAGAGCAGTCTTTGGTTCCTTCCTTGGGCATGAACATCTCCATTGGGAGATACTATTTCTCCGTATCAGGTATATCCCTCTCCTATTTTTTTTGTTCAGATCTGGTTCGGTGCTTGGTTTAAGATTGATCCTTGAAAAATATGATTTTTCTAAAATAGGGAATAAGATTCCCAGTAGGATGGAGAGAAATTTTTGAAATTCGCCCATTCTATTCCGCAAGATTCGAGCGTCGATACGATGGATATCTCATCCCTTCAGTGGCATTAGAGCCAGGTTCAAGTCTTGAACCGAATTGGATCAAATCTGAACCTGCACAAATGGGCAGAAGGCGTTCTTCCCGATTTGCGCAGATATAAGGTTTTCCTGGAAAATTTGTTTCCAGTTGATAGGCGATTAATCTGAAATGAAATTTTATAAATCTGATTATTATTTAGAATTGTTCTTTATAATTTTCTTGATTTTTGTCCTGTTCGTACACATGGAGATCGAAATCTTGATTGGCGTAGGGAACCTGCGATTTTGCAGTTTCTTCATTTATTTTATTACATTTGGTCTGTAAAATATTATTCTTTTTTAGACTGAATGTATAGGCATTCGATCTGATGTAATTATAATAGTAATTAGGTTTTCTATTTATTTTTTTTGGATCGAAGATGGCGACGCAAGGAAGGAGATTTCGTAGATGGAAAAATCACTATCTGCGATTTGCAGTTTATGAAACTGCAAACTGTGATCTAACCTCTGTTTTGCAGGATGGATTGTGCGAACAGCCCTATTTGATTGATTCTTGATTTTCTTTTATCATTATTTAATTTCAGATTAATTTCTTGAATTAAATATTTAATTAAAGATCAAACCTTATACCCATTCGAACCAGATTGCTCCAAACTGGTTGGACCGAATCTAGGGTTCGATCAAGGCTGAATGTCAGCCCTATTTCTCCCACTAATGGGCCTAAGGATTGATAATTAATTGAATATTTAATTCAGCCCAACCTGTAAAGGCCCAATTTTAATTTGTTAAAACTACTAAAAGCCCACTTCATAGATAAAGCTATATGGATCGAATTGATCAACCCTAATTTCGGCCCATATACCTAGATAATATTAATGGTTAATATTATGGGCTTTACAGATATTAATTGATTGGATCAATTCTTCCTTGCATGTGATGTGCTACGTTCATGGGCCATAAGTGCTTGGCCCATGCTGATTCGATAGTGGCTCTTGCGCACACCATGGCTGAATGCACATCATTGCCATGGTGTCCCTACTGGTCATTGAATGACCTCCCTCAGTGGTGGGCCCCACACCTCCTGAAGAGGATACGTGTGGAACCCTAGCCAATTTTGGCCTACCGAAATCAGGCTTTATGAAAGTCAGTGGGAGCCACTTTGGTTTGACCTAAATCAAACTAGGGCATAATTTTCCGTTCGCTCCTACAAATATGAATGCATGTGATAGGGAGATTCATGTGATGAACTCTCTAAAGGCCTTCCATCATTAGCATGAGGATGGGTCCTTCAGTAATGAGGAAACACACCAGAAAATGGGCTATCCATTTGCTGTTGGACTTGTCTGAGTGTTTCATAAGATGATAGGGGCGTCATAGACCAATGTGGGAGGTGATTCACCAGAAAATGGGAACTCTCTCACGGTACCTTGGCATTCACGAATATGATGGGTGAGCATACACTGGATAGAAAAGTTTACCTGAAAACGACTCTGAACCTTGTCTGACAGAGGCCAAAGGGAAAACTCATATGATGAGTGGATATGATCATTCACAAAAAGGTGGTGGGGTTTTGCAGCTAAAACAGTTGGCTCCGTGCACCCTGTGTGGTTTCCCAAATTTCCAGAGACAAGTCGTTGTCTCCATCATTGAGATGGGAGGGAAATCTCAGAGATGAACAAATGGGAATGGAACATAGATTAAAATCCATATCTATGTAATGAACATGAATCAAATTAGGTTGTGGACTAATGTTTGCTATTTTACCAGATAATGGCTAACGGAAAATCTGGGTGATCGGGCTTCTGAGGCCCGTAAAAGGGACTACCTTGAGTGGGAGGAAAAGAACTCCCTAGCCCGCTACTATATCATAATTTCTCTGGACAATCCAATACAGAAGCCGTTCGATTAGATCGAACTGGCCAAGGACATATTGGACGGTTAGAAAACTATGTACGAAGAGCAGAATCGTTCTACTCGATAGAAGGTCTTGAAGTAGTTCATGACCGCTCAAATGACCAAGGGACAACTAGTGCATGACCATTGTCTTTGGATGATGGGTTACATAAACGAGGTAGAAGCCCTAGGGTCCAGGCTAGACCATGTTACCATGGTAGATGACATTCTGAATTCTTTACCTCCGTCCTATAATCAGTTTGTCATGAATTATAACATGAATAAGCTAAACGTCAACTTACAAGAGCTCAACAATATGTTGCAACGAGCTGAGGGACTGCTTCGTAAGGATGAGCCTGTCGCCATGCTTATGGAAGCGGGCAAGTGTGGCAAGAAGAAGAGGTCTAAGAAGTGGCCCCAGAAAAAGGGCAATAAATCCAAGAAACAGAAGAAGGACAAGGCATCGGATTCCTGTCACCATTGTCACCAAACCGACCATTGGAGAAGGAACTGTCCTGCTTACCTAGAATCTAAGAAAGGTAATCGTGAATCCTGTGTCATAGAAACCAATCTGCATCCTGGTGTATTGACTCTGGGGCTTCGACTCATGCATGTAACACATTGCAGGGTTTCAGAATAAGCAGAAGACTGAGTGAGGGAGAGGTGACGCTTCAGTTTCTCCCCAAGAGGAACACCCCAAAACCCTAGCCATTTTTGGCCTACTTTGGATCTGACTCTAAGAAAGTCAGTGGGAGCCACTTTGGTTTGACCTAAATCAAATCTAGGGGGTTATCCTTTTTGTTCCCTCCAGTATATATAAGTCCATGTGATAAGGAATTTCATATGATGAATTCTCCAAAGGCCTTCCATCATTAGTATGAAGGTTGGTTGTATTGTTGGGTGGAGATGCACTATAAAATTGGGTTATCCATCTGCTAATGCAACTGGCTGGATTGCTTCATAAGATGATAGGGGCATCATAGAATGATGTGGGAGGGGCCTGCCTTAAAATGGAAGACTCTCTCAAAGTACCTTGGTGCTCGCGACATGATGGGTGAACACTTACTAGGCAAAAATGTTTAACCGAAAATGGCTATGAACCTTGTTTGACGGAGGCCAAAGGGAACGCTCATATGATGAGTGGATGAGATCCTTCACAGAAAATGGTACCATGTCTCAGCTGCCAGGGTGAGACCTGAGGTATATGTAGTGTGAGTTTTCATGAAACCTGAACCGGACCACTTTCTAGTATTACCCTGGACCTCGGAGACAGATGGACAAAACTAGAAAGTTACACCTAACCCCTGGACTCGATTATGGTACTACACTATGTGTCGGATTGGGCTATCTTTGATATGCCAATCAGTGAGATCCTTAGAGGGGGTCAAAACCTGGGTATGTTGGGGCAATCTGAGAATTCACTTGAGTGGGTGATCATAATGACAGAATCAGCCCCTTTTTCAGACAAAGTGAATGATCGGGGAATGCACTCTCTCTGATGGAAACTAACGATGCACGATCTAGGAGCTCCTATCTGGAGGATTGCCTGGATGTACTCGCGTGGTGAGCTGGATCAAACTGCAAAACAGGGATCAGAGAGACCGGGGTGGATGGCCCGGGGAGGTCGCTCGGATGCTTGAGTCAGTATTCTTGTTGCGGTTGTGAGCTAAAGTTTGAGTGGTAGATATTTGGAATGTAAGTAATCACACGTACCTGGAACCTGAATGGATTGATGCCCTTATATAGCTGAGCTATCATGGATCTCCTGAAACAGTTCTGGGATCTATGGCCTGGGTGGATGAGATCCATTTCCGTTTTAGTCGGGGAGCAACGTATTAGTCAATGAAGTTTACCATCGCTGCCCGATCAGGGCGGGAAGAGGATAAGGTCTACTGTTATGCGGCGTGACCCTGTGATATTCGGAGTTTTTTGGGAAGCTTCTAGAATCAATTATGTATCACTTTGATTCCTGGGCCCCAAACTTGATTAGGCGCCTAGGTGAATCTATGCCGAGTTGACCTTATGCCGAGGTGACTTTATGCCGAGGTGGCGTTATGCCGAGGTGGCCGAACATCCGAACTCTGTAAACTATTGATTAGGCTCCCCTTGCTGAGTTGTCATTCTATGAGCAGATCGCATCCACATGACCTTTACTTACTAGGTCATGCTAAATTACCCCTCATCAATTGCCCCCCACTCCTCGTGCCTGGGGTCCTAACCCAGTGTAGGGAGTTCATGATGAGCCTAGGTAGATTTGGCACGAAGTCTAGGTGATGTGGAGGGCGGATCGTTGGTCAGACTTGTTCGATCGTTCGGCTCAACCAGGTAGTGACCCAGATGGCATATCAGGTACGCGTGGATGTCAAGCCGATTATAGTCTCCATAGACGTCAAAACTAGTGCTAAACTGATTTCAACCTCAAGAGGCATGCAACTGATTTTCCTAGAAGCCGTTGGATCGTGTTGATTTTGACCATTGATTCCTGGATATACTCATTATAATTAGGGGCCAGAGGGCTCATTTTCTTTGCCACAAACCAGCGAATCCAAAATCCTTGAGGTCGCGTTCAAGTATCCCAGTTTGGTGTCAGCTATTTCTAGGTTCGAGGTCATCTCGCTTTCTTTGGTCTTCCTTTGGTGAGTCCGTCTCCCTTTGCTTTTTGATTTTGTTGTCCTTTCCATTAACATGTATAGCCTTAGCTTAGATAGTCTTCTAGATGGGAGCGACGAGTCCGTTGGGACCGAGGTGGGTACCTCGGCACAGACTTCGACATAGGATGTGGACCCCAATCCGTTTGAGGCAGACTTATTTCGATGAGAGCTGGAAAATTGGCCTCCACTTCACACCGAGGTTGCCTGCTGGACAGCTTTGGCTTGTCAATAATGACGTCGGAGAGGCTCCTATCCTTAGTTGCTCGGTACAGACTCCCCAACGACTTTGTATATAGCATTCCCTTAGGCAACTTTCCTTGGGATCATGGTCACAACGAGGTCGTGGTATTCAAGGAGCAGCTCGTAGCCGTTTTGCATCTTCCACTCCACCCTTTTATAGTTGAAGTAGTTAAATTCTTTGACATTGCCATAGACCAGATACACCCAAACTCCATCCGTAACATCGTAGGTGCCATTTCCCTTTTCCACAATTACAACCGTCCCCTAGACCTCGACATCTTCTCTTCGATTTTTTCCATCAAGAAGAACTCGCCCTACGTTCTACCCGAGCATGGGTGAAGTTACTACTTGTCTCCTCCCCCCGGGTACAAGCTATTGCACGAGCTCCCTAACAAGGTTCCGGCCTGGAAGAGGCACTACTTCGTGGTCCGCAACATCGGTTGGTGGCCTTTCTTGACTTACTGGAGGGCAGCCAACTAGGACCCCGGTGTCAGACTAGACCCGAAGACAAGGGAGGGGGTCCGATCTTGGGCGTAGCTCGGCCTGAAGTTTGAAAACTTCATGACCGAGGAGAAACTCGTGCAAGCCGGCCTAAGCCCTCCTGGTAGGTCGCTACTTGTACTTTTTTCCATTTGTTTTACTTCAGTGTTGCATCTGACTTAGTACGTTAATTGGTGCAGTTGCCATGGAATACATCCCTATCGATGAGCTCTTCGAGAGCATGCAAAAGGGAAAGAAGAAGAAGAGGGCCTCCAAAAAGGCTCGCCTCCATATTGAGACCACCACCACCAAGGTTGCCACCTCTACACCTGGACACCCACCCGTCGCTGAATAGCCCCCCGTAATTGATTTGGTTGAGGAGGACCCAGGCAAGGCCACTCCACCCCGCATACCCGAGGAGAGCACCACATCTTTAGAGCCCATTCCTACGATAACCACCTCTTCGAACAACGATACTTCGGTCTGGAGCATTTTGACTCCAAAGTTTGGCCTTCTCAAGAGCAAGGGCGTAGTGTTTGCCGAGGAGGTCGCTCGTTGGGCTGACTTGCCAGTTGCTCAGCTCCGGGCCCGAGCAGCCACGCATTGTGTGTACTTAGCCTTTAAGTTGCCTTATACTTAGATTTTCCTGCATACTAATGCTTGTATTCTTCTTTTGGCAGGTGAACTCCTCTATCTACGCATTGGCCTACTAGTCCGAGGCGAACTTAAAGCGAGCTCTCAAAACTGAGGAGTCTTCCCGAAGTGCCCACTCCAAACTCAACTTAGCTTGCAATGAGATCAACCAACTGAAAAATGATGCACAAGCTAAGAAAGAGCTTCTGACTTTGTTGATGACGGAGAAGAAGGAGCTCATGGAGGGCGAGGCAATATTGAAGAGGGAGATTGAGAACCTCGAGGCTCACGTGAAGGAACAAAATAAAATCCTACTTCAGGCGATAGAGGAGGCCAAGGTCATGGCAGTCGAGGAGTATAAGTCTTCGACGGAGCTTCGAGAAAGATTGGTCAAGGTTGGGACAGCGGACTACCGCAAGGGGTCTAAGCTTAGTAGGTGGTGGACCCGACGTGAATTTCCCCACCTCGACCTCAGTGCCATCACCACGTCCAAAATCACCAAGGAGATGGACGTTGATGTCGCCAAGGATCCGGACTCCAAGGTGGAGAGCGACGATGACCTACTCGATGACGAGGGAGAGGAGGCTGATGCCACCGAGGACCATATGGAGATAGATCCACCTGTTGAAGTCTCCGTTAAGGATGAGGAGCCCCAAAATGACTGATGCCTCTTTTCTTGGACCTCCCCTTGTAATGCTTGATGTTCCGAGCCTCCAAGCTTGACTAAACAGTTGTAATCTTTTTCTCTTTCCTCTTTTTTTTTACTATATACTCGAAGTTCTTTATCAATGGAATATAAGTATTTTGCAAAATTCTTTTTTTGCTAAAATTTTTCTAAGTTTAGATTACTCCCGAACTGGCAAGCTAAACGAAATAGGAGCAAAATTTTTTTAAGTGTAGATTATTCCCGAGTTGGCAAGCTCGACACAAATAGGAATAATCTAATCATCATTGTACGCCAGGGTGAACAGACACTGTAGGGTATATGCTCGACCTGTTTGTGCCTGGGTTACTTCGCCTTCCCCATGCCAAAGCGACTAGGTTTTAATGAACCAACACCGGAGAGGCGACTAGGTCTTAAGCTGCCTATGCCGAGGAGGCAACTAGGACTTCTATCATGCCGAGGTCTCTTGTCAGCTCGACACCATAGCCCTTAGGCTTCTAGGAGTGACTCATAGTCCTCTCTCCAGCTCGTCGTCTTTTTGACCAGTTCGGTGGTCCCATGGAGTTATCTACTTGGAGTTGTGGACTCATACGCAACACCTTCTTAGGTTGTCGATGTTCCAAGCTCGAGGTACTTGCTTCCCTTCTAAAGTTTCGAGCTCATACGTACCTTCCCTGTATACCCGTCTCATATGGTACGGACCTTCCCAGTTCGATCTGAGCTTACCCACACCAGGCTCAGGTACCATAACTTTTCGAAGGATTAGATCGCCCACACGTAGACCTGGCAATCGGGTTGGGTTCAGGTTGGGTCAAGGTATTTCGGGTTCATTTCGGGTCGGGTTGAATTTTGGGTTGGCTTGTCAAATGCTAGAACCTAACCTTAAATGTTCGTGTTAGGGTTGACCCATGAGTCAATTCGGGTCATCCAAAAAATAATTGAAATTTAAAAAAATAAAGAAAAATTACATGAAAAATGTCAAAATTAAAAAAATTAACCTTAAAATTCCAAATATAAAATAAAAGCTTGAACATTTAACAATTTAAAGCGTAAACATTAAAAAGTAAAGACTAAATAGAAAAAATTAAAGAGTGGAAACTTCTAACAATGCATAAATAATCCCAATTAGACTTGACAATCGGGTCAGCAGGTTGACCCATCACCCCAGTTTTTTTGGGTCGGGTCATTTTCACATTCGGGTTGCTAAAAAATCAGACCCTAACTCTATTTTTCGAGTTGGGTTGGGTCGGGTTTGCGGGTTGGGTCAACTTTTTGCTAGGTCTACCGACACAAAACTGCAGCTTCTTGAATCGGGCATTATAGTACCGAGTTACTCTCTACTGGTATGCTGTAGTCCGGATGTAGTCCAGGTTTCGCACCTCCTCTACTAAGTCTAGGTTGGTACGGAGCTCGTCATTGTTTGCTTCTTCATCATAAACCTCAAGTTGCAATGTGGGTACTTCGATCTCTGCCAAGATCACCGCCTCTGTACCATATGTGAGGTTGAGCGGGGTCTCACCCATTACGGTCTTGATGGTAGTCCGGTAGGCCCAAAGAACACTGGGCAGTTCATCCACCCACTACCCTTTAGCTCGTGGAAGGCGAGCTTTCAGTCCGCGTAGGATAGCCCTATTCGTCACTTCGGCCTGCTCGTTTGTTTGTGGATGTGCTACCAAAGTGAAGTTCTGCTAAATCCCTATCTCGGTGCACCAGTTCTAAAATTTGATGTCTTCAAATTGCTTCCCGTTATTCAAAATCAATACTTTGGGCAGTCTGAAACGACACACGATTTTTTTCCAAAAGAAATTTTGCATGTTTCGAGCTATATTGCTTACTAATGGTTCGGCTTCCACCCGCTTCGTGAAGTAGTCTACTGCCATGACCGAGAACTTCCTCTGCCTGGTTGCCAGCAGAAAAGGACTGAGGATGTTGATTTCTCACTGTGCGAAGGGACACTTGCTAGTAAGATACTTCAAATCGGCAGCAGGCTGATGGAGGATGTTGGCATGCCTTTGGCATCATTCGCATTTCTTGACAAGCTTGACTCTGTCTGCCTTCATTTTGGGCCAGTAGTAGCCCTGCCTTAATGCATTTTGGGCGAGGGCCCAACCCCCCAAGTGTCCTCCGCATAAACCTTCATGGATATCATGAAGTACGAGCTCAGCTTTTGAGGGTCACAAGCAATGTAGGCAGGGCAGTGTGAAGGATATCCTGTACAATCATCTGTCTAGGAGGACGTACCGAGCCGATTGACGCTCTTCCCTTTGAGCTACATTACATTCTGCAGGTAGGGCCCCGTAGAGCAGATAATGAATGAGTGGGTCTATTCAACTTGGTTTCGCTTGCCACATGGGAGCAACTTCTTCTGCTCCCCCCCCACCCCCCGAGAATGCTGGGTTGAGGTAGGTCCTCTATGTACACAATCCACATAGTGTTGTCGCTTGTTCTTGTTACTCGTGATAAATTGTCGGCCTCAGCATTCTCGGACCTCAGGATTTGCCTGATGACGCAAGAATTGATGCCTGGTATAATCTCTCTGAGTTTGGTTAAGTAGGCTGCCATTGTCGAGTCACGAGCTTCATAGTCACCATTGACTTAGTTAACCACCAGTTGAGAGTCGCTATAGACAATGAGGTGTTTTGTTCCCATTTCCTTTACTAAGTTGAGACTGGTGATTAGCACCTCATACACCACCTCGTTGTTCAATGCCTCGAATCTGAACCAGAGAGCATACTCCAGCTTCACCTTGCTTTGGCCATACAGAATCAGTCTCGCACCGCTTTCTCGCTGGTTGGACGAGCCATCAACATGGAGGATCCAAGGCTCCTTGTCACAGGTCGGTACTGCTCTGATTGGAACTGGCATTGCACTGGTTGATGCCTCCGACGTGTGAGCGGACTTAGTCAGTTCAGGGGCCGGTGTGTTGAACGTGCATTCTAATATAAAGTCTGCCAAGACTTAGGCTTTGATTGCTGGCCATGGCTCGAACCGGATGTCATACTCACTAAGATCGATGAACCATTTTGTCAAACTCTCGGACACCTCGGGCTTAAGTAGGATGTGCCTCAGAGGTCTATTCGTAAGGACGACGATGGTATGGGCTTGGAAGTATGGGCGTAATTTTTGAGATGCTACCACTAACGTGTACGCCAGCTTCTCGATGTCGGGGTATCTAGTTTCTACATCTTGCATTACTTTACTTACATAGTAGACGAGTTATTGAACCCAGTCTACCTCTTTGATTAGTACCGAGCTGACTACCTCGTCACTTGCGGAGAGGTACAACTTCAACACATCTCCTTCCTTAGATTGGGTTAAAATGGGGGCTGTACTTAGGTACCTTTTTAGCTCATCAAACACGAGCTGACTCTCTTCAGTCCATTCAAAAGTCTCATTCTTTTTAATTGCCTTAAAAAAGGGGAGGCATCGACCTGCCGATTTAGACATAAATTGGTTTAAGGCAGCTACCCGGCTAGTTAGTCGTTGTACCTCCTTGATTTTTTGGCGTGGTCGCATCTTTAAGATAGCCTTGATTTTGTCCAGGTTTACTTCGATGCCACGTTGGTTTACTATATAACCGAGGAACTTGCCCGACGTGACACCGAAGACACATTTATTTGGATTTAACTTCATATTATATTTCCTTAAAATTTGAAAAACAACACCGAAATCGTTAATTAAAGATCTATAAAATTGGGTCTTCATGACCTTGTCGTCAACATAACACTCCACTTTATTACCAATCAAAGGTTCAAAAATTTTGTTTACAAGTCGCTAGAAAGTTGCTCCAACGTTTTTCAAACCAAAGGGCATAACTTTATAATAGTATGGCCCAAGTTCGATTACAAAAGCAGTTTTGTCTTGGTCAGCTGTGTCCATCCTAATTTGATTATAGCCGGAGTAGGCGTCTATGAAACTCAACAACTCATGTCCTGAGGTTGCATCTATCAGGCGGTCAATTCTAGGCAGGGGGAAGCAATCATTTGGGCAGGCTATGTTCAGGTCGGTGTAGTCGACGCACATGCGCCACTTGCCATTGGCTTTCTTCATGAGCACTGGGTTTGCCACCCAGCTCGGGTAGTGGATGTCCCTGATGAAGTCTGTAGTGAGGAACTTTCCGACCTCCTCATCGACTACCCTCCACCTCTCCGGGGCTAGGTTGCGCTTTCTTTGTCTAATTGACCTAACTAGAGGGTCCACATTAAGTTTGTGAGTTATGATGCTAGGGTCAATTCCGAGCATTTTTGTTGTGGACCAAGTGAAAACATCTAAATTGTTAAGTAAAAAACTTACTAGCTGTGTTCGGAGTAGTTGAATTACTAGTGCACCGACCTAGAGAGTCCTGGTCAGTTCAGTCTCGGATGCTGGTATGTGGACCATCTCTTCCATTGGGGCAGCTCGCTCCTCACTGTAGTCTGCTAGTCGCTCCAGTTCAACGTCTTCTGCCAATTTTGCCTTTCCTTTGAGGGCAGCCACATAACACCTTTGGGACTCGAGCTGATCGCCTCGTACTACTCCACCTCCATAATTCGTTGGAAACTTCATCTTAAGATAGTAAGTTGACACCATTGCGCGTAAAACATGTGTAATAGGCCAACCTATGATTCTGTTGTAGGGGGATGGAGTCGTGACCACCAAGAATGTGCACTTGAACTAGACAATATTTAGCCATGTGCCCGCCTCCTCTTGTACTGTGACACGACCTATAGGCCCGCTGAACCCTACTAGTGGGGCATCTGCTGGTTTTAGATCGCTTTGCTATAGTTGCAACTTGTCAAAGGTTCCTTTGAAGAGGATATCAGCTGAACTGCCTGAGTCCACCAAGATCCACTTTACTTCAAAGTCATTGATGATCATTTTCACGACTAGGGCGTCATCACGAGGATATTGAATTCCACGGGCATTGTCATCGGTAAAGTAGATTGGTTCTTCAATCCGAGGTCGCTTGGGTGGGTTCTCTGCTTCATGCTTCAGTTCTCGGACTGACATTTTCCCGACTGCTAGTGTGCACCCTGCTACAATAGATCCTTTAGTGATCATATTAATCACCCCACAGATCGGTATTTCTTCTAGTAGCGGATGAGGTTGCTGCTCGTTCTGTTTATTGCTCTCTGGGGCATCTTTTTTCTGATCTCCTTGTCGGCTCTCCTGTTCTTTTTCTTCACGCAAAATGTACTTCTTCAAGTACCCATGACAGATTAGCTCTTTGATCTCATCGTGGAGGTTTCTACAGTTTTCTGTGCTATGACTATGGTCCCGATAAAAGTGACAATAGACATTCGGGTTCCTGGTCATTGGGTCTCCACGGAGCCTGGGTGACCATCTGATGATATAGGAGTCTTTAATGGCCATTAGGATCACTCCTCGTTTCGCGTTCAGGGGAGTATAGTTCGTTCTCTCCACTGGAGGGGTCCTGGAACTCCGACCTGACCTATAACTTCGCGAGGGGGACTTACTCCTTGAGCTCGGGGACTTTCTTTTTTTCCTTTTCTTGTTGCTCATTCCTTCTTTCTCTCTCTTCCTCTTTTCTCCTGGTTGGTTGTCGGTTTTCTGATTCATCTCTTCTTCTATGTTGATCAACTAATCGACCAACTTGAGGAACTTGATGATGTTCTTTGGCTTGTTGGCCACGACGTGCCACTTGAACTCTTTGTGGGTGATTCCTTTTCGCGCTGCAGTGAGACGTACTACTGGGTCAATGTCCGGTATCTGCAAGCATGTCTCATTGAAGCGCTTGATGTAGCTCCAAATTGACTCTCCTTCCCTCTACACCACGTTCAGAAGGCTCTCCTGTGACTTCGGGCACTTCTTACTAGTGATGAAGTGGGCCGTAAACATATCCGCGAACTACTCCCAACTTTTGATGGAACCCGATGCGAGGTTTCTGTACTAGGTCCAAACTACTCCTCTGAATGTCATGGAGAAAGCCATGCACATACAAGCCTCGTTGGCCCCGGTGAGATACATTTAGGACTGGAATGCGTCTAGGTGATCGTAAGGATCAAAGGACCCATCATACTTGTTTAGAGGAGACACCTTGAAATCTTTCGACATCGGGGTTGCTAGGAGCTCGGGTGATAGGGGGAAGGCTGGCTCAAAAGAGCAGGCGTTGTTCCTGTGGCCACCGAGCTCACCTCCTCTCTTTCTCGACCTTGATCTGCTGGATGGTTGGGCTTTGCTGGTGGATCATTCCTTGCTGATGTACGGCGAGTCTTGCGACGTCACTGCTGTTGTTCTTTGGTGGAGCGACATTTGTACTACCGTCCTCTGTGTTGTCAGGTACTTCGATCTTACTCCAAATAGTAGGGCGAAGTGGTTCAGAGATTCTCCTCGCCGCTTCCTCTTTGTCGCATGCTCGGTGCTAGCTGTTGCGCGGAACTAAAGGGTCTCTTTTCGAGCCTGTGCCTCGGGCCTCGAGTTGACAATCTACATGAGAAACCTACTGACTGCGCCTCTCGGGCTGGCTGGGTTTGGGCTTATCCCTCAAGCTCTCTCTTCGGGAAGTAGGGGGAGTACGTTGGTCGCCTACTATACCCTACGGCGGGGTCCATACCTAGTGAGCCCGGTGTTGATTCTGGTTCTGGATTTTCCCTTGATGATGGTTTGTCGGTTGGCTTGGTTGTAGTGGTGAGAACTACTGCTAATATTGTTGATAAAAATAGTACTGTTGAAACTGCTGGAACTGATGGATCTGCTGCATTTGGATTTGCATCGTTCGAACGCTCTGGATGAGGTCATTGAACTAGGAGTGCCCGACCCCGGGGGAAATCACAGAAGGCTCAGAGAACGTGGCATTCACCTGGGGGAGCAGGACACTCACTTGTTGGGTAGTGTGCGGCACAGACAGTGATGAGACCCTAGAGGCAATCAGGGGAACGGTGAACTGACTGATAGTCACTGACCATCCTTGGGGAGCGACTATCTGCTGCTCTTGCCCCCTAGTAATGTTCATGTTCCTCTTTCTATTGTGGCTGGATGATGCCATTGAGGTTGAAACTGGGTCTGAGACTGTAAATAGAATTGGGATGACCTTTCGATAGATTCCCACAGACGGCGCCAATTGGCGATGTGCGATCTGGGAGCTCCTAGCTAGAGGATTTCCTGGATCTACTCGCGTGGTGAGCTGGATCAAACTGCAAAATAGGGATAAGCGAGACCGAGGTGGATGAACCGGGGAGGTCGCTTCGATGCTTGAGTCAGTATTCTTGTTGTGATTGCGAGTTAAAGTTTGAGTGCTAGAGAAATGGTATGTAAGTAATCGCGCGTACTTGGACCTTGGAGGGATTGATGCACTTATATAGCTGAGCTATCATGGATCTCCTAGACGAAAGCATGAAAATGCATATCTGAAGTGTGCTCAACAATTGACATTTGTAAAATAAAGAGCTTAAAAGTAATATTTTTCCATAATAATTTTATAAATGTCAATTTTATTATTTGTGCAATTTTTATGCTGAAAGAATTAATAATTGAATGGAGGAAAGTCCATAGGTCCACGAAACCCAAACCTAAGTTCCATGGCCCAAGTATGAGTGTTGATTCTTTTCCCGCTTTACTCTAAATAGGGTCCGGTATTTTGGGCATATCTTTCTTTACAGATGTTGAAATTCAGTGATTCTTGAGACTATGGACAGTTAAGAGATAAAGTTATAATTCGTATGTTGATATCTTTCTCTAAATCAATAATTATCTAGGCGAAAATTGGGGGATAAGATGCGGATCCGGGATGAGCAGATTGAGGAGCCTGGAAGCACAATAAAAAAGAAAAATCTGACCAAAAAGGGGAATACTTCTAGAGGTTATTTTGGCATTATTTTCTCAGTCTTTCACAGAAGAGAAGAGAGGAGAATGACATCCAAGCGCAGCTAAAGTTTCAACAAGGCTAGGGAGGATCTTGATCGATGAGTTTTACTTGTTCTTTTACTTTGATTCCTTGAGAGATTTCAATGTTTAATTTTGTTCTGAGATTTCTTTTATTATTTTTATATTTGATAAACCCTGAAGTTATACTCTTCAATTTCCATATAAGATTAGTCATGCTCTTTTTATGTGCAATTTGTTAGAAGATAATTGGTTGGGTAGATTTATTTGATGAGTTGATCCTTGACTGCAATACTGTCAATCTGATATATTGTCTTTCTTGGGTAGCTTGTAAGAATATATCATTCTATTCTTCATCAAAAATCAATTCTCTTAGAACAAATACTTTTGTTCTTGTCTTTGGTTTCAAAGTTATATTTTCCGATTGTTTGTTTGGGATGTGAAACTTATTGAGTAATAAATAGGAATAAAAGTCTAGACTAATTAAGCAAATCGATCAAGTGAATCTCGAAGCCTTGTCATCACAAAATTACTTTTTATCTATACGACCGCTTAGCCAAGGGTAATAATTTTGGGCAAGACACTCCCAAAAAGGTTCCGGGATCTATGGCCTGAGTGGTTGAGATCTGTTTCCACTTTAGTCATGGAGTAACGTATCAGTCAATGAAATTTATCGTCACCGCTCGATCCGGATGGGAAGAGGATAAGGCCTACCATTATGCGGAGTGACCCCGTGATATTTAGAGTCTATTGGGAAGCTTCTGAAATCGATTACGTGTCACTTCGGTTCCTGGGCCCCAAACTTGATTTGGCGTCGACGTGACTCTATGACGAGTTGACCTTATGTCGAGGTGACTTTATGCCGAAGTGGCGTTATGCAGAGGTGGCATTGTGCCGAGGTGGCCGAACATCTGAACTCTATAAACTGCTGACTAGGATCCCCTTGTTGAGTTGTCATTCTATGAGCATATCACGTCCACATGACATTTACTTACTAGGTCGTGCCAAATTACCCCTCATCAGAAACCTAAACTTTCGGTAGTTGAGTTCAAACGTTGAGATTTGTTTTGAAAAATATATATAAAAATATTCATATATATATATATATATATATATTATGGTTTCAAAATGTTTGCAAAAGATTTTAATTCCCGGGATCCATGTGAGTAGAGAGTGCAGCACTGCACCTTGTAGCCGAGGGAGATGTCCTTTCTTGTTGGGCAGTGTTTGATCATTATGGGTTGAGATGTTAAGTATAAGACCATTGAGGATAACACCTGATGGGCTAATCTTGCATCTGCCCACAATTCTTGGGTTTTCTTAAGGTGGCTGGATCCAAGAACCATTTAGTGTAAATGTTGGGCCCATTAAGAGCCTATGGTGATGGATTCAGTGGTTCATTGTCTCCTACAGTGAATTCGGCCAGGCCTTATAATAGAGTCTGGGCTGAACCCATGTGATTGATGCGTAGATCAATGTTAGGGTCCCACGCTATACAAAGAAAATCAAGTTGGCAGCAAATTAAAGAGTAAGTGAGCACATAAGCTTAATGAGCCTAAGGCCTAATTTGAATTGGGCTTCAGTTAGTTTTTTTAAAGGGGGCAAATTCAGTTTTAAACTGATTAGGATTAGCTGAAGGATAAGATAAGTCTTATCCATTTAAGAGTCTAGATCCAAATATAAGATTTGGATTAGGAAACTCTCTCCTAATTAGATTAGGAGGCTGATCCAAGAACCCTATAAATAGGGGGCGAATTCCTCAGATTTTGAACACAACAAATTGTAGAATTCTTCCCCTGTTCTTGCCACCCCTATCCAGTTCGATCTCCACTTGTGGATCTGATCAAGAAAGGTTCTTGATATTGTTTCTTAGTAGAAGAAACAATCTGAAGTTGTGCTCACCAGCCCTTGCTTGATTATTGCTGAAGAATTCAGGTTCTTGCTGAAGAACCGTCCTGCTGATCCTGCTTCACTACACACTGTATCATCTTCAGTGGAAGCGGGTTTTGGTCTTCTCTTTGGGTGTGAGCACCTGCATTGTGAGTTATTGCTACTTTGTATTAGGTATTTCCCTCTCATTTCTTTTGGTTACAAGAACGAACATTGAAAATACAGTTTTCTAAATTAGGGAATACGATTCCTAGATGAGAGAAAAAGAAATTTTTGAAATTTCGTCCAACCTTCCTACAGGGTTCACCCAATTTGCATATTTGCTAAACTTTTTTTTTTTAACTTTTATGCAAAAAGCCCTTGTTTTTTTTTTCTTTGTCTTATTATTATTAATTATTTTTTGGACTTTTGTGTAAGTTTTTATACCTTAGTCTTGTAATGTCATAGAGGTTAATATTAGCAAACAACTTGGATTCACGCTTGTTTGATCACTAGCTTGATTATTAACTCACTTAAAACATATGTAATTTGTGTAAACCCTCATTATCATTTCATTAACATATAGCTAGATCATTCCCCGGCCCTTTAGAAATTATCATAAAACCTACCCATGAAGTTCCTTGCATCATGACATTTGGCATTATTTCCCATCCATCTTGAGCATAGATCACTCATTTAGTCCTAATTCCTTTAGGCTATATTTGGATTGAAGGAAAATGACGTAGAGAAAGAAAGGGAAAGGTAGGGAAACCTATACAGGATTTGTAAAGGTTTTCCTACCTTTCCCTTCCTTTCTCTACTTTTTCCTTCAAACCAAACATAGCCTTATTTACTAGTTTAAATTAGGATTTGGTTTTATCAGTTAGTCGTCTGGTGTTTTATTAGATCAGTGGTTTATCTATTATTTTCTTATGCTCCTTGCACCACCACTTAATCCATTGATAGCTTTAACACTTCCATGTTAGATTATCTGTGTGTATTATTCTAAGCTTAGTTAATTTCAGCTCTTCTTTATTAGTCTCACTAGGTCAATTCCCGCTGCATAATTAAATCTCAATACTTTTCTAATTTTTGTTCACTATTTTATGGCATCATTTAGTTTATGTATTCATTAATTATTCATCTAGCCCATTTCTCCACCTTTGAAGGTAGGAGTTCATGTATTCATTAATTATGATCATCTAGCCCATTCCAAGCTTAGAGTCTCACTTGGAGTTGGATACCTAGTTTAATCAGTAGTCCCACCGCTCATCTGAACATCTTTTGTTAAAGCATCATTTCAGCAACTTTTCTAAACCCATTGATAGTCCCATCACTCGCCGTGAAATTTGTCTACTTACAACGTTTACGTTTAGACTAGTTATCAGTTTCCCTTGCACTGCTACTAGAATAGTTCAAAACAATTTCAATCAGTCCTAGCCATCATCTTTTCACCTAGATAGTCTTTGAATTAAGTCACATTTGCTTCTTACATTTCAGCATACATCATTTTAATTTGTACTCTTTAGTATTTAGCCACCATCATCTAAGAGTTTATTAATCTCCCATTCATCTTGTAATGGTTAGTCTTGCTCTTGGTTTACTAGTCCTTTTAGAATCAATGCTTTCCTAGGTTTTTTCTTATACTCATTTAGAATTGAGTTTTGAATGTTAATTTTAGTTCTCTCTTTGCTTACTGCTAAATTTTGCTCTTCATAGATAAATAGTTTTTTTTTTTTTTTTGTGTGTGTGTGTGTGGTAATTTTCTCTCTAACTTAAGCTCAAAGTTATAAAAATCTTTCCTGGAGCATAGGTGAAGTACAGACCAGTTTAACCAGACACGTGTGCTTAACACCTTCCTGTATCGTACCTTAGCCCCTGGACCCAAAGAATATCATTCCCATTATGCTAGGAGTCACCAAGAAAAATTATTTTTTTTTGTAAAAATATCAGGTTTTCCTAAATTCCCATTTCAAAAAAAAAAAAAAATCAGGTGATGGAGGGTGGCAAATGGCTGGATTGGGTTGGGTTGGGTAAGGGTTGAATATCAATCCACCTATATTAACCCACCAACCCACCATGACCCATCACCAGTCATAGTTAAAAAGGTCATAGCCCACCCTAACCTTAACCCACTCATATTGACCCACTTGACCTATCCATATTGACCTTATACCACCCTCACCCACACTAACCCACCTACCCTCACTTATAGATACAAAAATGGGTCGGGATGACCCATATATGCAAAATAATAAATTTTGAGAGAATAATCTCTCTCAAGACTGTCACGTGACAAAAACAAGTCAAGTCAACCCGTATACCCGATAATGCAAAAATTATAGATAAATGCAGAAAATTGAAGAAAAATGACAGAAAATGCAAAAAAAAAAAATCAAAAAATTGTAGAAAAATAAAAAAATTTATGAAAAATACTAAAAATTTGAAAATTCGGAACTTTTTTAGAAAAAATCGAAAAATATGCAAAAAAATAGAAAGTTGTAGGAAATGCATGAAAAACACCAAAAAACACAAAAATTATGGAAAAAAACATAAAAAATTGTAGAAAATGCAGAAAAATAAAAAATTACAAAAAATGCAGAAAATAACAGAAATTGCAAAATAATGCATAACTTTTATAAAAGTTCTTTCGCAAAAGTACTTTTATGAAAGTACTTCTACAAAAGTGCTTTCATAAAAGTACTTTCATAAAATCACTTTAATAAAATGCTTTAAGCGTTCATAAAAATGCTTTCATAAAAGTACTTTACAAAAGTGCTTTTTTGTAAAAGTACTTTTACAAAAGTGCTTTTTTGTAAAAGTACTTTTACAAAAGTGCTTTTATGCTTTTATAAAAGTGTTTCCGTAAAAGTGCTTTTGTGTAAAAGTACTTTTACAAAAGTGCTTTTGTGTAAAAGTACTTTTACAAAAGTGCTTTTGTGTAAAAGTACTTTTACAAAAGTTGTAGAAAATGCAGAAAAATAAAAAATTACAAAAAATGCAGAAAATAACAGAAATTGCAAAATAATGCATAACTTTTATAAAAGTTCTTTCGCAAAAGTACTTTTATGAAAGTACTTCTACAAAAGTGCTTTCATAAAAGTACTTTCATAAAATCACTTTAATAAAATGCTTTAAGCGTTCATAAAAATGCTTTCATAAAAGTACTTTATAAAAGTGCTTTTTTGTAAAAGTACTTTTACAAAAGTGCTTTTTTGTAAAAGTACTTTTACAAAAGTGCTTTTACAAAAGTGCTTTTATGCTTTTATAAAAGTGTTTCCGTAAAAGTGCTTTTGTGTAAAAGTACTTTTACAAAAGTGCTTTTACGTACTTTTATGTAAAAGTACTTACATAAAAGTACTTTTACAAAAGTACTTTTGTAAATGTACTTTTATGCTTACATAAAAATATTTTCGTAAAAGTACTTTAATAAAAATGCTTTTATGTTAAAGTACTTTTGTAAAAGTGCTTTCATAAAAGTATTTTTTATAAAAGTGCTTTTATGCTTTCATAAAAGTACTTTTATAAAAATATTTTTGTGTGAAAGTACTTGTGTAAAAGTGCTTTCATAAAAGTCATTTTCATAAAATTACTTTATAGAATTGCTTTTGTAAAAGTGCTTTTGTATAAAATTGCATGTGAAAACAAAAGTTACTTAAATCTATTTTATTCCACTTTTATTCTTAAAATGAAATGTGACACAGTGGTTTGGAAGTGTTATGAGATGTTAGCACTCTATGAGGCTTAGGTTCAAATCTCTACAACTTCTGTATTGAGATTTGGCAAGTATAGATAGAGTGACCCAACCCATCTTGACCCTAATGGTTACCCTCGACCCAACCCACCCTAACCCTTTTCTACTGACCCCAATGAGTTGCTTGATCCATATCGACCCACCAATAAATTACCAAGGATGGTTCCATCCATCCCTAGTCCTAACATCCTTAGTGCTTATCCCTTTGACACTTTGACCCATTGCTAGATGATGTAGTTCCAAAAAAGAATAAGTGTAACAGGAAGAAAATCCGGTACTGCATTAAAAATTTTGTTTGAAAACTCTGTTTGAGTCAAAATTGAGAAGAAGCCATTAACATCGTAGTTAAATTTGTCAAACTTCTACTGGTCTCCTGTGGGCCATTTGATATTAACAGTAGTTGAAGTGGCTGAACTGAGAAGCTTATTGCCTTGTCTTTTAGTGAATAAGATTTCATGGTGTTGGGATGTTTTTAATGGTTGAAGCTGAAGTTGGATTGGCCATTATACCCTTGAGTGCTTTATTATTTTTAATTATTTATCGACTAAAGAATAAAGTAATAAATCATTCAGTTAAGCAACTTCACTAGTTATTAAACAACCCCATAGAAAACCCCACTTCAATAAATAAACCCCAAAATAGAGAAAAAAAATATTATATTGACCGATCTCTCTTTTGACTTTCGGAAAAATTACTGTCAGATACCGTTCCAAAATTTCTTTACAACTGAGGGATATTAATATTGAACATAAAAATTTTCATTTGGCTCAGTTTGAAAAGAGTACAAATATACATATATACAGTGCAAAACTTTGTATGTTATATTATAAACTATTGTGCCCACTAAATGCTGGCTCCACTGGGGAAGAGTGCAATTACAAAAATGTTCAGTAGTGCAAAACATTTTTGTGTTTGCACTCTTCGCAAATGATGCTTTATATTCAATGCCTAACTACTTCTGAACTAACTCTTTACGCATCCATTGGCGTTTCTAGAAGGCCAATTTAATTGCCAAATCATAACCCCATTATCAGTGGTCTTGGGTGAGATGGACTGGATATGGAGTCCATGGAATATGGTCCCCATGAATAGTAGTAGCCTTTCGTTTGAATGTTACCACTGTTTGGGAGAACCCCACCAAACATGAAACAATTTTATTTTGTTTTATTTATTCTTTTGCCTTTGTAATTTTTGTAAATTTAAAGTATATTTTTAATAATTTAATTTATGCTATTAATTAATCATTTGTCTATTTAATTTTTGAACAACATGATTAATTCTAAGAATTGGTTAAAGTTCACCGGTAATAACGGTGTAAAAAATAACACAAGATGAATTTTATAAGAAAAGAGGAAAAATTAATGCACAGTTCATTTACCTATCCTTACTTCGAGCAGGGAATAAATTTCCATCTTTTGCTAATTCTCTGTTTTCCTCGTGGGGACCATACAGTATGGGTGAGGGTGTGGTCGTAACAAAATTTGTTAGGTGTGGACCGGCATGGTACCCTGGTATTGATGGCAACTACAATTGGTAGCTTCGGCCCTTCTACGTGTCACAATACGTTTCATGGGTTAACCCTCCCAACATGGTGTCCGAGTTGGGATCGTAATTGGGATCCGCTCCTCACCAAGCGCTCCCCGTACCGCGACCTCACAGGCACATCGACTGCATCAGGAACATCTTTCATAAAAAATACATAAATACAGGAAATTCCAATACAGGTGAGATGCGCCGGTTGATGTCAGGAATAGGTCTAGACTCTCGAGTTGGAATCATCTGTCAACGTTACAATGCCCTACTAAAATGATCTGACACCACATGTATACAATACAGTACTACAGCGTTATTGTGTTGGTAGGGTATTGGAATGAGATCCCAACGGTGTTCATTCAGGTTTTAATGAAGGCAGTTGGCAAGCCTCATCTTCCCAAGACCGGATCTGCTTCTCACACAGGGTGCCTCACACCAACCTCACATGCATATCCTACCATGCATTGAGAATATTTCCCGTATTTATAAATTATCATTTACGGGAGATATTCCCAATGCATAGTGGATATACGTGCGAGGCGCCCATGTGTGAGGAGCAGATCCCGTCATCATCTCCTCAGGGAACCATTCCGGTTTCCGTCCAATGATTTATTTCTTTCTCATTTTTATCTCTACCACTCAACTGCTCGACTTGTGGCTTACAAAAAGTATAACTGCACGTAGTTGGAACTTGGAAACACACAAACACAGAAATGGAGAATGGGATGTTGAAGACAGAGGCTCTTCTGAGGCTCTCCGCCATTGGAGTTTTAGTTTTAACAGCTTGTCTTGTCGGAACAAACACACAAACCAAGCATGTCTTTTTCTCTGTTGAGAGGAAAGCAACCGTCAAAGACTTAGATGCTCTCGTGTATGCTCTCTCTCTCTCTCTCTCTCTCTCTAATCTCTGCATATTTGAGTATGACAATAACGTATGATGAACCACTGCTCTTGTTTCTTTACTTCTTCTTTTTCCTTCGATTTCTCCCTCTTTAGGATTTTGGTGATTGTGGAGTCTGTTACTGCTTTCTATCATCTTCTCCAACTAGGCAAATATTTTGCCTTTCCTCGATTCAAAGAAAAGAAAGCCATCTCATATGAAACTCAGGCATGGATTTGTTTCATGTTAGACCAGGTAAATCCCACACTATCACATAACTCTGATGCAAATCCATCTTTTTCTTGTATGAATAGTGGTAGTTTGTAACTATATGTATACAAAAGGCAATTGCTTGGTGTAATGGTAAAATTTTGGGTTCTTTGTATTTAGTTGTAAGTTGCGAAGAAGCAGCAAAATATGAATGCATATCTGCTACACATTGCCACCCCACATGATACTAAAGACATTCCACGACTTAATAATGGAAAGAGTAGTGTTTGTGAAACCTGAAGTGATGAAGTCTTGCAATCAAAATAAAAAAAGAAAAAAAAAATTATGAATATCCGCTTTTGAATGGCTAAAAGAAATCTTTCTGCAAGTCTGCAATCAACAGAAAATATCTGAAGCTCATATGGTTGAAACCATCCTATCTGGGCCTTTTTTGTATTTATTTCCCTCTTTTGCTTTGTATGCATGAACGGTTGTGAGTCCACCTCACAACCCCCACTCCCCAATTAATATGGGTAGTTGGGGTTCAGTTGGGTTTTAATGACTAAAAATGCACCACTATTTATGATAGAAACTTAAAACTTTGCTTAAAATTCATGCATGATAATAGAGAATAAAAAAGAAGTTGAGTGAAGGGTCTCTTCTATAATGAAGATGATATTATTGGCCAATATTTTAAAAACTCAATGAATCATTTTTTCCACTGGGTTGTGGGATTGGTTTGATTGTTCAGAATGAATCAGACCATGACATGTTAGATATGTCATTATAGTTGGTGACATGTAATGCATACATACCTTTATTTCATGTTTAATTTATTTTTTATTTCAGTTTTTAATATTTTATTTGTAAAAATGCTAAAAATTGAATTTTGAAGTGAAAACGGTTTTTTTTGGCAAAAAATAGTGGGGTAAGGCATTTTTGGCCTTTTCAAATGCATAGATATTGAAAAGTTTCCTAAAATTGATATAAAGATCACCCCAAACGAATTTATCAATCCAAATGCGAAATTATGACCTTCAAAAGTTTCAATACATTTTATTGGTTAAACTGTGACAAGATAACCGGGTCAAACGAGTCAACTATTCAACCACCTGGCAGAGATAGTTTTCACCATGTCAATATTATTTGAAGAAATGCAAGTTTTATGAAAACCAAACTTGGAAACCCGATTGGGCTCCGACTGGGGATAGGGAAAGGGTGGTATTTGTCCATCCCGCTCTGGTTAAGGCAAGGATGGTATTTACATGTAGGAATGACCGAGGTGAGGAGAGATAAATTTGGGGATCCCCATTTCTCAGGGGACAGGGATGGGGTTGGGATTTATAGTCTTATTGGGGTATAGGGAAGGGCATTTGAGTTTAGGGTCAGAGATAGAACAAGCAAAACCTGACCCCACCCCACCCCACCCATTGCCATTCCTAGATTCGACTGTTCGGATCAATGACAAGTTGAAAATAGGCAATTCTTTTTTGGCTATTGGGAAATTCTCTTTTCGTTTGGTTTGCCAATTAGAGATTTTATTCTCACATAGAGGAATTTTTCTTTCTTTTTTTTTTTATTTGAATGAAGAGATAAGTTTTTCAAACATAGTTAAGATGGACTTTATAGTTTGTACAAAGTAAACGCAACTCTATTTCGATTATTGGGAAATTCTCGTTTCCATATTTCTTTTCGGAGGTTTTCTTTTCTTTATTTCATTTGGTTGGAAAGATAAGTTTTTCAAACATAGTTAAGATGGACTTTATAGTTTATACAAAGTCAAGGCAGGACGCAACTAGTTATAATTTAGTACGTAGTAGATTGTTGATTCTAATACATAGTTTTTGCCTTCTAAGAAAATGGTACATGAAATACCACCTTAACTATTATATAATAATCAGTACTTCTCTTTAAAAATGTGTTACATCCTCTCTGTTTAAAATATATAACATTAAATGCTATATTATTTGTGACCTTTTTTTCCCATTTCTTTTCTTTTCTCCTCAGATTTTGAATTCCATTCTTTTACTATAATTTTTAATTCTTTTAGTAGATAAATATGTTTTAATTTATAAACTTTCATAAAACGGCAAATAATTATGTATCCTCCAAAGTTTCTTGCAACTAGAGAACATGCATATAAATGTATGTCTGTACTATTTATTTATTTCTTTTTTTTTTAGGATGATGGTATATAATATGTTTCTAAAAATTTTTATACTTTTTTATATTTCTATGTCTATAAAAATTAATTTTATTTGTCATACTTATTATGGTTCATTGTGATAAGCCCAAATGTTTTCCACATTATTTATATATTTTTGTGTTTTTATCTTTTTAAAATTTATTATTTAATTATAATTTTAAGAGTTGACACATTTGGCCTAAAATGTTGAATTGATCTACTACCAAATAGGAAATAATTTCACATTTGTGTTATTTTTGAATTTTGTATTGTATTTATATCATTGATAAAAAGTTAAAAACAATTATTGTTTATTGTGTTTAGTTTTGAATATTATTAATATAAAATATTAGAGATGTGTCCAAGTGTTTTCTATAGAGCTTCTATCTTTTTAATATATTTTTTGTTTTTAGTCTTTAACTTTTATTATTTAATTATAAAATCAATGGTTGACAGATATGACCCAAAAGGATGAAAGGTTTAATTGTTCACCCACCATCGGGAAAAATTTTTCATTTTTGAGTTGGTTTTAAATTTTATATTTTATTTCCAACATCAATAAAGAAATTATTATTTATCATTATTATTTTTATTTAATACGAACAATTTAAAACATTAGATATGTGCCTAAATGTCATTTACAAAATTCCGTATTATTACATAATGATTTTGTGTTTTTATATTTTTCCATTTTTAATTAACTATGATCTCAATGGTTAACTCATTTGACTCAAAAGGTTAAATTGTTGACCCACCACCACATAAATAATATATATTTTTTTATTGCTTTTAAATTTGTAAATTCCAACATCAATAAGAATAATTATTATTTATGACACTTATTCTTCTTTAATAAGATTAATATATATATATATATATATATAGAGATATATATATATATATATATATATATATTTATTGCTTTTAAATTTGTAAATTCCAACATCAATAAGAATAATTATTATTTATGACACTTATTCTTCTTTAATAAGATTAATATATATATATATATATATATATATATATATATATATATAACATTAGAGATTTGTCCAATTATTCTATATTTGTTATTTATTTATATTTTAAAAGTTTTTTATTTAATTTTGATATCATGGACTAAGCCCACTTGAGCCGAATGGTTAACTTGCTTACTCGTCATCATGATAGAATTGATAGAATTTGTCTATTTTTATTTTGTAAAAATAATATCTTAAATATAGTATTCAATAAAAAATGGGAGTTAATACCCTAAGATAAGACTTGACGAGGGAATTAAATGAGGAGAAATGTGGTAGTTCAAATTAGATTTTGTGCCCTCACAAACCAAATTCAAAAATAGGGGTATTCTAGTTAAGAAAATGTTTTAATTGATATTAATGGTAGTTAATAATTTAAATATGAGACTTAATGAGAGGGATTTGAATGAGGAGAAAAGTGGTTTTTCAAGTTATATTTATGTCCTTAAAACTAAACAAGAACCAAATTCAAAAATTGGGGTAATTTAGTCAAACAAAAGTTCCACACCATTATTTACCCTTTTATTAATATTATAAATAAGCATTAAATGAAAAATGTAAAATGATATTTTGGATATAGATTATTTCCCAACTATTGAACAAAAGAAGTACTTTTGTGTCTTTTTATTAAACTAGACAATGATAGTGATAGTAATAATGTATCCAAAAATTTCTATAAATTGTATTTTTTTATTATTTTTGTTTCTTATTATTAATTGGATGTATATTGAAAAAATCCAAAGATGATTACAAAACATTATATCCAAATATGTGATAATTGAATTGAGTTGTGAAGTTTCAAGTATTGATAGACCTACTTGCTTGGCTAGATTCTTCTTTTTCTAATGTTTTATATTTTTAGTGTATATTTTTTGTTCATTTAGAAAAAAATTTAAGATTTAAATACAAGGAATTGAATGAGGTGAAAAGTAGTAGTTCAATTTACAATTTAAACCTCATAATTAAAAAGGGACTAAATTCAAATATGAGTATTTTAGTAAAAAGAAAGTTCCACAATCTTATCCATGTTTTTAATTGTAGTGTAAATATAGAATTATAAACGTGTTCAATTTTTTTCTATAATTTTTTTTGTATTCCTGTGTATAAAAATCATTATGATACGTCACCCTTACTTTTTGTTTAATATGATAATTATATGATATTATACATGTGCCTGAATGTTGTTTTTTTTAAGCAAAATATTTGTGTTTTTTCATTTGTGTATTTCTATATTTTATTAATATTTAGTTCTCACAACAATAAATGGGGAGGGAAGGGAGAGGGAAAGGAATTTTCTATGCATGGGCTTTGCTAAGCAAAATTAAAGCAGAGTGAGTTGACTGGCATTCCCAATTCAAGTCATTTCAAAACATCATTTTTTGGTGACCTACTTGTCTATGATGACTTTTATTAATTATTTTTAAATCATAGTCATAATTTTATTAATTTAACAATTAAAATCTTAAAATTTTATTAATATTAAAATTTAAAATTAAAGTAATAATTTTAAGGGTAAATTATAGATAGGTACCTTGTACTTTGGGGGTAATGACAGATAGGTACCCTTCTCATGTATTTTTGAGATCATTCTATAGAGTAAAATCATCACTAAAGAATGTGGTTGTTGGAAAATTTGAATTTGTTATTTGCTGTCCACGTGATATGTCATTGTGGGGAGACGTTCGGTTAATTGAGAATGATCTCAGAAATTCACAAGAATGGTGTTTTTGACTAAAAACCAAAGCATGGGCGTGAATAGGTGAATGATATCTAAAAATTTGAAGCCTGATTCAAATCTAATTATTTTGGATTCGGATGGTGTATATATGTAATTGGATTGGATTTAAATGTTATAATCTATATCCGATTAATAATCAAATTGGATTTGGATTTAATTCTATTCAATCGGATTAAAATTCAAATCCAATTATAATATAATATTTATTAATTTTAATATATAAGTTTTATATAATTATATTTAAAATTATAAAATATATTCTATATGTTATATCTTATGTGAATATATATAATAAATTTAGTGTGCTATATTTATATTAATTTATTATATAAAGGTTCAAAAATAAATAATTTTTTTTTTATTTTTCTGGTATTTTAGAAAATTTATAGCAGAATTGGATCAAATCTGAATCCAATTTGAGTCTGTTAGGATTTGGATTCGAATCCAAGTCCTTAAATCCAATAAGATTTCAGATCAGAATCAGATGTATGCTATCAGTAATTGGATCAAATGCGGATTTTGCTGCATCCGATCCGAGTCCAATCTGATTACAGCCCTACTCACCATTGTTGGAACCTTCCCCGTTTGTTAATTGCAATCAAGTAGATCGTTTTATTAAAATTGGTAATTCTTTAACATGCTTCTTTCAATGCAAAGGGTTCGCCTATGATATTGGAAAGAAATCATACCTGAAAAAAGCAATTTTTACACCTAAAAAGCCAAAAGTCTTGCTTATTGCTTATTGTGTTTTGAGTTTTGGAGAGCCCTATTTTATTTTTTATGAAGGAAAAATATATGATACCGGAAAGACATGGTATTGGAAGAGGCTTAACCAATTAGAACACCCAATCAGATTGGTCACTTTTTTTATGATATTGATTGAAAATTTTTCTGGTATGATGTATTTTCAGTATCATAGCCGAACCCATGGTTGATGAATGAATATTCAACCCACATCTAACCCTACTCAACCTATCCATTTACCACCATCAAGGTTCAAAAAATTGTTACGTATGTGCTCGTATCGGCGAATACATGTCGTGGGAGCACCCCGATACACCCCTACAGAGGGTGTATCAGGGTTTTGACCGTTTCAGTGGGTGGAGGAACTTTAAACCAGTCCCGCCTAAACCGGATTTGAAAAATAAAAAACAGTATCGATACTGCCTGATACGCCCCTACCGGTGTATTAAGCGTATTGATATTTAGAACCTTGCCACCCTCAAATCAAGTAATCAAATGGGGATTTAGGTGCACCCAATTGAATCCAATCTTTAAGGCCCTAATTTCTTATGTGTTGATCTGTTACAGATAGTAACCTATGTTAGCTTTGGAGCAACCGTGGCTGCCGCTCAGGCATCAATGTTAGCAGTAACTGGGTCAAGAGATTTCCAATGGATGAAGGTGTGCAGGATTTATAAAAGGTTTTGTTTTCAGATTGGAGGTTCCCTCACCTGTGGCCTCGTTGCATCCATTCTAATGATTATGATATCAACTTTCTCAGCCTTCAATTTGTTCAGGCTTTACTCCCCAAAACGCTTCCTTGTCTTCAAAGGTTGAGATCGACCATATGGCCTTGCTTGAACTTGCTAATTTTGTTCTCTCTTTATTGTTGTCTTCTAAGTGTATATCTAAGGCCGGTGCATCCTCCAAGCCGCTTTGTTTTTGATAAACAAATTGATGGGCTTACCTACCATCTTGATGAAACATCTATTTTGGTCTCAGACTCTCAGGATGTTATTGCAGCGCTTAAAGAAAAGACTTTGATATTCCATGCTTCTGTCTTCATTTTGTTGATATAATATTTTGAGCCTCTGGAATTGGGTTTTGTGAACCTTAATCATGTGCTGAGATCATTAAAATGGGATAGCTCATAGGTCCATCTTCTTTTATTTTTCAGGTAAGGAAGACGATGACCGTTTTAGTCATAAAAAGCCATTATTTAAAGGGCAATTTTGTCTCATCCAAGTGTTGGAAATTTCTTTTAGGTGGGAAAGTTATTTACCCACCTGAGAGATATGTATCACTTAACCTAGATAAAGGCAATTTTGTCCAATATGCAAAAACACTCTCAACATGATTTGAACTTAAGACCCCAAGTTGCCTAGTGCTAAAAAGCAATGCATCTTTAACCTACAGGTCAACTTTTAACTCATGTCAATGAGTGAAATAAATTAGCTTTTAAAATCCAAACAACCAACATACACTTATCTTCAACAATTCCAATTACAAATTAAAAATAATAATTTTTAAAATTAATATTGTATAAACTAATGGAATGAATAATCTATCAAATCCAAATTTATATCAAAAGTTGATTTTTAATTTAAAGAGATTGAAAAATATTAATAATAGAATAATTATTTTAATACTTAAATTTATAAACATGTACATGATATATATCTTAAAAGTTTCAGAAATTATTAATTAATATTTTAATTTGCATTAGATAACCATATATTTATTATTTACAAAAATGGAAATATTTAAAGATGTAATATAAATTGAATCTATCAAATCTACTAATCTATATTTATATTAATTTTATTTTATTTTATAAATTTATAAAAATAAAAATGTTAATAATGAAGTAATTATTGTAGTATTAAAATTTATAAATTTTCATATAATATGTTTCTTTGGAATTTAAATAGATTTGATATATTTTAAGTTAGGATCATATATTTTTATAAATTAATATCTTGATTTGAATTTTATAATAGAATATTTATTGTTTACAAAAATAAAATATTGTTTACCAAAATTTTGAGAATTAATTTTTAGTTGACATTTTTGTTATTGTTAAAAATTATAAGTAGTAAAATAGAAAAAATGATATAATAATTGAAATATAATAGTTGCATATGTTTGTGACATTGACTTAAATATAAAATAAGATAATAATGGCTTTGTGCATGTATTAATTTGTAAAAATCTTTATAATATGTGTCTTGGAATCTTGATTGATGCATATCAATGAAATTGAATGATATCTATGCATTCCTATATATTAATTGTAATATATTTCTTCATATATACCTTTAAAATATACAATTCTTATGTATCTATACACTATTTGTAGCTATTTTGACAGTAAACCTAATGTTAGTGTAAGTATGGTGGTGAGGTAGTATAGGGTGGTCTCCTTGAAAGACAAAGATGGAGTGAGGTTGTGAATGGGGCTATAGGTCGAGCCGACGAGGTAGTGGGTATGTCCTTGGTTATTCGGGAGTCTCAGGAATGTCGGGTGATAGTGAGGATGATAGTTATGCCCCGGGGTTGTACTTTCCCCTTCTTTTGATAGGGGGATCCCGACACTACTAAGAGAAGGATCCATAAGGGAGACCATTCCTATTAAGAAAGGGAATCTTTATCTTTATGTTGATGACTGCGGAACTGCCATTGGGGTTTCGCCACGTGCCCAGTGAGATCCTCTAAAATAAAGTTTCCCTTCTTCTAAGGATTCTCATATGGCACATGCTGGCTACATCCCCTTAGGAGTTCTTTTGCGGCCATGTGTTAGAGACAGGATCTTGGTCTAGTCGGCGTGTTCAGGTTTATTATAGACATACAATGTCATCATTCGTCCATCACTACTATGTACTATCATTCGTCACTCATTGCAGGCTTTTGATGTTTCTCTATGCTTATCACAAATACCATAAGGTGTTTTATGCCCATCGCATGCCTTGGGTGACTTCTCGTGCTTGTCACAAGTGTGTGAGCTTTCTACTTTATTTTGGTGGAGTGTTTCTGTGCCATTATAGGTGTCCCAGCCTAGATTTCTCCACAAGGTTTTCCTTTGGCATCCTCACCATAATCGTGGTGATGATGAACCACATGTACCTATTTTCATTTGTATCCATGTGTTTTTAAAACGTATCTATATCAAAGTTGTCCAATACCAATACTTTAATCCTTGGTACTAATATTGGTCTAAGTCTTGCAACTCAAGAACAAGTGATGATGTGTTACATCAATCAAAGAAGCAAGTCAAAAGAGAAGACATGCTTCACCAAGCATCAGGTTGGAATATTCCATCAGGAAGAAATAGTCTCTAAATAGTTTACATATTGCGCTTAAGTGTGTCTATCTAGGTTATATGTGAACTTGACATGTGTCACTTAGGTTTGGGAGTTCCTCTCTCCTCCCTCTCTCTCTCTCTAATTAATCAAGCTTAAAACTAAGTTTTCTTGGCTAGGAGTCTCAAATGGACCAGCCTTGGGTAGTACAAAAATGTAAAAAAGAAACATAGGTCAGGAGATATCTCCCAGGACTAAGAGACATATCTTGGAAATCACCCTACCAGAGGGGATGTCCCCTAGCAATAAGGAACATCTCCCAGTAATAGTTCCAAGCCAAGCGACACCCCTACTGCAGGAGACATGCCTTGAGACATGAGTGAGAAGACATCTCCAAAGGTTTAGGAGACATCCCCTTATCATAACAAGCTTTTAACCTAACCTTGATTGGGTTTGTTCAAATGAGACAAAAAGAGCATTTATTGCTCTTACAAGCTGTATACTTGTGATGCTTTACATTTAGGCTATCTTTACATTTACACCTCTACATTTTCCTTCAAACCAAAAATAGCTTAATGGGATTTACACGATAGTGCAATAGACATGCATAAGTAAAATGACTAGTTGCTTTAACCTAGACCAATTTATCTAATTTGATCCAAATCACAAAAAGCGAAGTTCAAATACTTTGCACAAAAAAGGAAAGTCTAGAGAGACACTGAAGAGATATCTTGGCTTTTTATCTTGAACTTATAACTTTGCTAAAAAGGGATGAAAAACCAAAGGGCATTCAATGGTCATATTTTCTAGAACACTCTAGTCAAAAGTTGGCCTTTTGTCTTGAGAACATAACTTATTTAAATATGATTAAGAACAAAAAGAGCTTTAATAACGTGTTTCTTATTATAAAAGGATAGCCTTGAGGGTGAAAAGAACCAAAGGAACATTATTAACTTCAATAATGCTTGAGCTTCATTATGACCAAAAACGGAAAGTGCATGAGTTGAAAATGGTTTGTGTCAGCTTGAGGAAGAAGAAGCTCCTCAGCTTCAAAGTGCTACTAGTCAGAGATAGTTTGAGCTATAAATGTTTCTATCAATTCTTTGAGGAGTACACTTGAAGGGAAGGATTTATAAGGGAGACCTTTTCTATTTGAAAAGGTAATCTTTATCTTTATGCTGATGATCGTGAGATTATAATTGGAGTTTTGCCACGTGTCCAACGAGATTTCTAGAACAAAGTTTTTCTTCTTTTGAGGGTTCTCATATGGCATGTGCTGGCTACATCCCCTTAGGGGTTCTCATGTGGCCATGTGCTAGAGACGGGATCTTGGTATAGTTGGTGTGTTTGGGTTTGTTACAGACACACAGTGTCATCTTTTGTCTATTACTGTTCTGTATTATCGTTTGTCACTCATCACAGGTTTTTGATGTTTTTTGGTAGAGTGTTTCTATGCCATCATAGGGGTGTCCTGACCTAGATTTCTCCACATGGTTTTATTCCTTTGACGTCTTCATCGTAATCACGATGATGATGAACCACATATACTTACAATTAACCCCCTCCCCCCTTCCCCCAATTTATTGGTAAGAGTTTTCTTATCAATAAGCACATTTCATGATTTTTCCTGTTGTCCAGTTTTATGGTTGTGCGGCAGGGTTTGGTATTTTGTACGTTATGCTTGTATGCTTATAGTGACGAGGATATATATATCGGAGTGATTGGATATTGGGTTTTTGCCGGCGGTCAGGACTTGAACATATTTTGCTTGTTTAATCATTCACCATGAGAGCATAACCCTTTGGTTATGTTGCGTCCGTATGCTTCTGGCCTTAATGGTTGGCTTGTTTCAAGGGGCGTGTGGGGTGAAGCTTTGTGTATGGTGGTTGTCTCTAATACCCTTGTTCCGTGGTCAGTGTGTCTTCTCTTGTAGTCCCCTGTTTCTTGATATAAGGCATTGTGTCAAAAAAAACAAGTAGAGCGAGTAGGCCGTAATTTCAATTTTCAGCCCCTCTATGTCTTGATAGAATGCTTTTTGTCAAGAAACGTACATATGTGTTTCACCAAACACATTATTCGTATAGACCCCCTTGTGTTGTGGAAAGATGTATTGCTGGAGTTCGCCAAGTGGAGTGCCCAGCCCCCCTTGTGGTTGAGGTTAGTCGACGACCATTCGAGTCAACATGAGAGAAGGGTGATTAGTTCGCTGGAGTATTGGGGTATGTGCTTTGTAACTATTGGGGGTTGTAATGATTATTGTTGTGTGGCTTCTCTATTTAAGTTGTAGGCAGAAGTGTCCCACCTTTTCAGGGGTATTTTGGTAATTTTTGTGATGTTTCGTTTCCTCAGTCATGTGGCACAATCTCTATTCATGACACGTGTGGGTCTTGTTTATAAGGACAAGAGAAGGGAGTTTTCCATCCTCCCTAACTTCTGTTTTGCACTAGGCATCTTCGTCTGCTTGAGAGGTCTCGTCTGTTCTTGTTTTCGGTTCTATCTAACATCATTTGCACTTTTCCTAGGGTTTATTCATCTGGCTTTATATGGCTATTCACGAGGCTTGTTCGTTTATTGATTTTGTGTGGGAAGTTGACATGACAAAGCTTTTGTCCGTCTATGAAGTGACTAAGGTGTTTGATCTTGGCAAGTGTTTCTGCCCCCCGTGTATGGCAAGTAGAAGCATAAAATTGTTTATAGGTAGGGCTGGCAATCTTGACCCTGATCCTTTTGACCAACCCAACCCACCTGCTTCAAAAACCGCCCACACCCACCCATTTCAGGAGTGGGTCATATGACTCAAGTGACCCATTAAGGTTAAGAAAAGAGGGTCAAGGTGGGTTAGGTCAAGGGTACCCAATGGGTCATGATGGGTCAGGGTCAATTAGGTCAAGGAGAGGGTCGAGAGATGGTTAGGGGAGAGGGTCAAGAGAACATTGTTACCTACATTAAAGATTAGCCCTAATTTTTTTATTTTTGTTCTTTGTTCCACCAGTCACCAAATCGAGGGTAGGATTGAAAGCTGTAACGGTTTTAAGCCACTCGCCATTGAAGTTTTTTCTCAGTTCTCTTAACTCTACATCAGTTCCGCCATTGAAGCAAGTTTATCCTCTTAGCTTCAATGCCATTGTTGTCATCACTACTATTTCTAACTTGTCGAACAAGGTCTTTGAGAAGAGATTCTTCATCAACTCCCTGAGTTGTAACCCATTTATATTAGTCATACCTTCGTACAGACTACCTCAGTTCCTCGAGTAGCTAACTGTGACGCATCCATTGCTCTACATCAGTTCGCTCAATCCTCTACTCTTCCAATCAGGCAGTTGTTGATTGGTATGTCTGTTCGGTGACATTCATCACAATCACAACTTATAGTAAGAACATGAACCCATTAAATTTAAAAGACCAAAGAGAAAAAGAGAAGAAGAGAGAACAAGAAAGAGTGGTGTTATAGTCTAGTTCGCCATCTTTTTCTTTTATCTCCTTATGGAGTACTCTCCTAATAAAATTAGAAAATTATCCAAATTTAATTTGGATCTAGACTCTATTAAGAAATAAGCCCTATCCACTTAAGAGGGTGGGTGATCCATACCCATTTCAAACCCAAATGTGACCCAAAGCACATGACAAGTTGTCATGTGACAACTTAATCTTATTAATTATGGGCCTTAGGCCCATTTACTTCAAAGGCGCATGACCCAAGATGTTGCATGACCAACTTAGGCATGATTTATATGGTGTGGGACCCTACAATGACCTCACATAAGTCCACATAGGTTTGACTCAACCTCTATGAAAAGGCTTGACCGAGTTATCTATTAAACATAGTGAACCCTTGAGCACATCACTATGGGCACAATATGAGCCCAACATTTACACCTAAATGATCATTGAATTCAACCATCCTTTGAAAATCCAAGGATAATGGACTTAAGTAAAATAAAACCCAATAGGTAATCAGCCTTGTAATGGTCTCTTACACTTAACCTCTTGGCCCATAATGATCAAACATTGCTCGATAGAGAAAGACCTCTCCCTAGGTTGCAAGGTGCAGTGTCACACTCTACTCGGATGGATCCCATAAATTAAAACTTTTTTGCAAAAGTTTTTCATAAAACATTAACATATATCATATAAATATGTTTTGCAAAACCAAATCTCAAACACAATTGAAATCTACTACCAAAAGTTTAGGTTTCCATCAGAGAAAGTGTAAGCCCTATCATTCACTTTTTCTAACAAAAAGGTTGATCATATAATTATGATCACCCACCCAGATGAATTCTCAGACTGCCCCAACATACCCAAATTTTGACCCTTGATGGATCTCACTGATTGGCATATCAAAGATAACCCAATCCAATACCTAGTGAGTACAATAATCAAGTATAGGGGTGTGTAACTTTCTAGTTTTGCCCATCAATCTCCAATGTTTAAGGCATAACTGGAAAATGGTTCGGGTTCAGTGTTTCAACCAAACATACACAATACATGTGATTTGGGTTTAACCCTAGCAGCTGAGACAAGTTGTCCCAACTTCTTTGGTAGTACATCAGAGTTGGCTTTAGGAAGATAAACTCCCCAAGTCTATTCAATGGCTAAGAACATTCTAAATTAACACAAGTCTCATAAGCATCTAGTTTAAGGGGTAAATACATTGAAATATACCAATATTAACATGAAACAATAATGTACTTTTATTCATTTACAATAAATGTATTTGCACATCAATCTGATTGGAGTTAAGGGCATACACTGTCTAACAGATAGTTGGTGGGATTGCTTCATTAGATAATGGGGGCATCATATACTAGTGGGAGGGACCTATCCTAAAATTGAAGACTCTCTTACAGTACTATGAGGCTTACCAATATGATGGGTCAATACTTACCGATTGGAAAGGTTTAACCTAAAATGACAATGAACCTTGTCAAATGGAGGCCAAAGGAAAAGGTCATAAGATAGGTGGATTTGATCATTCACAGAAAGTGATGAGATTATGTAGTTGAAACAATTGCCCCATGCACCTATGTGATTTCTCACATTTCTAGAGACATGAATAGTGTCTCTATCACTAAGATAAGAAGGAAATCTCAAAAAATGAACAAATGGAGATGGGACTTAGATGAAAGTCCTTTCTATGAAAGATAACATGAAACAATAATAAGATTGTGGACAAATTAACTTGTGCTTTTTGTGAGAAATGTCACACTGACAATTTGCTAAATTGTTAGACAACAACAAACTCAATGGACCTAATTATGTAGACTAGTTTTGTGACCTTAGTCTGATGCTCACGTCCAAGAAATTGGACAAAGTTTCCAAAAACCTAGCATCGGAATGTCCCAGTGATAGGGCCTTTGGAGTAAGAAAAAGGGAGTATCGGGAATGGGAAGAGAATAACTTTGATGCCCAATGTTACATCATAACCTCACTAGACAATTCTATCTAGAGATAGTTTGACAAAATTGATAACTACAAAGATATCCTAGATAGTTTAAAAGCCATGTATGAGGAGCAAAATCATTCTGCACGACAAAAGGTCCTTAAACTATTCATGACCACGAGGATGATTGAGACCCAACCGATTCATGACCATGTCATGTGGATGATAAGTTACATCAATGAACTAGAGGCTCTTAGATACCAACTTGATGATGGCACCAAAACTGATGTCGTCTTAAACTCTCTGCCCGCATCCTTTAATCAGTTGGTCATGAACTACAATATGAACAAACTAAAAGTTAGCTTTCAATATGAACAAATTAGCAGATTTAGTTTTTAGAAAATGGATTATTGCCCTCAAAGATTATCTTTATGTTCTGCAACTGTCAACACCCAATTTTTGCTTGGTCTCTTCACCCTACCTCTATTTACCCTCCTCATAGACCCCCAAAACTTAGAAACACAATTAGATCAACTTTATGCTTTCATAAACCCCAAAATACCCTCATTTGACATAATCCATGGGACAAATAAGAACCTTGACATCAATATCAACGTTTGATCAGACACCATCCCCAGAATTGAAAAACTATAACTTAGTTACACATCAATTTTTATGTCTAAACTCCAAAGATCCACCATTCATCACGCCAACTCCCTTTCTAACAGCCCCAATCTATGCGATATTCAAACTCCAACTCCTTAAAAATCAAATCCAACACACCCATCACCTAAATATCACGAGGAAGCAATCAACTAGCGAATCCCACCACAAATCTATGGTGATCAACCACAAAAACACTAACATCCCATTTTGATGGCCTTAAACAATTACCAAGATCGTGTTAGACAATTATGCCCTTATTTCCAATCAGATTGATGTATCTTTTGACATTTATTGTAAATGAATAAAGTACATAATTAATTCATGTCATTGTGGTGTGTTTCTATGTAATACCCTTAAACTGGACACTTAGGAAACTCGTGTTAGTTTAAAATCTTCACAGCCGTTGGATAGATCTGAGGAGATTTATCCTGTCAAGGCTGACACTGATGTGCCACCAAGTTGGTTGGGTTGGCTTGTCTCAGCTGCCAGTGTGAGACCTGAGGTACGTGCAGTGTGGGTTTTCTTGAAACCCTGAACCGGACCAAAATTCCAGTATTTTCCTAGACATTGGAGATAGATGGGCAAAACTAGAATGTTACACCTGACCCCAAGACTTGATTATGGTACTGCACTAGGTGTCAGATTGGGCTATCTTTGATATGTCAATCAGTAATAGAAACTACAATCTGCAAACTAATTTTTTGTTTTTCAGGGATGTAGCCTTACAAACAGCCCCCTTTTTTGTTTGATCACTAATTCTTGAATGTCATTCATCAGTTATTTAATTTCAGATCATCCTATTGAATTGAATCTTGAATTAAACATCAAACACTAGACCCATTTGAACTAGATTGGACCAAACTAGTTGGACCGAATTTGTGGTTCGATGGGGGCTATTCTCAGCCCTAAAATTTCCTTCATGGGCTGAGGGATTGATGGTTAATTGCAAGATGCAATTTGGCCCACATCTGTAAAACCCAGTTTTAATCTGTTAAAACTATTTTAGCCCAATTCAACATAAATGCTATATGGGCCAAATTGCTCTTTGCAGTTTAGCCCATATACCTAAATAATATTAATGAGTAATATTATGGAATTAAATGAACTTTATTTATGGGTTTTATAGTTATTTAATTGATTAGATCAATTATGGATTTCATGCATGTGATGTATGGATGTGTGATGTACTACGTCCATGGGCCCTAAGCACTTGGCCCATGCTGATTCGATAGTGGCTCTTTCGAACACCATGACTGAATGCACATCATTCCCATGGTGCCCTTAAGATCATTGGATGATCTTCCTTTCTTAGTGGGGTCCACTTCATCTTCTCCCCAAGAGGGACACCCCAGAACCCTAGCCGTTTTGGGCCCACTATGAATCTGGCTTTATGAAAGCCAGTGGGAGCCACTTTGGTTTGACCTAAATCAAATCTAGGGGGTTTTCATTCCCTCCATTAAATATAAGTGCATGTGATAGGGAATTTCATATCATGAATTCTCTAAAGGCCTTCCATTATTAGTATGAAGACTAGTTGCATTGGTGGGTGGAGATGCACCATAAAATTAGGCTATCCATCTGCTAATGCAGTTGGCTAGATTACTTCATGAGATGATAGGGGTGTCATAGACCGATGTGGGAGGGGCTTATCCTAAAATGGAACACTCTCTCACGGTAGCTTGGCGTTGGCGTTCATGAACATGATGGGTGAGCACTTACTAGACAGAAATGTTTAACCTAAAATGGCTATAAACCTTGTCTGACAAAGGCCAAAGGGAAAGCTCATAAGATGAGTGGATAAATCCTTCACAGAAGGTGGTGGGGTTTTGCAGCTGAAATAGTTGGCTCCATGCACTATATGTGATTTCCCACATTTCTAGAGACATATTTCACAGTCATCGTCACTAAGATAGGAGGTAAATATCAAAGATGCCCAAAATAAAAATAAAACATAGATTAAAAGTCATATCTATGAGGTACACATGAATCAATTTAGGTCATGGACTAAGAATCCGCCTTGCCTTTACTAGAAATGGCAAACGGAAACTTCACCAAATTGTTGGATGATAACAAACTCTAGGGCACTAATTATGCTGACTGGTTCCAAAACCTTATGTTGGTTTTGATGTCTGAGAAATTGGACAAAATTGCTAAAAACTCTATTCCGGATCGTCCGGGTGACAAGGCTTCCGAGGCCTATAGAATAGAGTATCAAGAATGGAAAGAGAAAATCTCTATTTCCTGGTGTTATATTATAGCCTCTTTAGACAATCCGATACAACGACAATTCGATAAGATCGAAGTGTCCAAGGATATATTGGACAGTCTAAAGATTATGTATGAAGAGCAGAACCGTTCTACTCGACAAAAGATCTTAAAATTGTTTATGACCGAGACCAACAGGTTCATGACATTGTCTAAAGATGATGGGTTATATCAATGAACTAGAGGCTCTCGGGTCAGGGCTAGATCATGACACCAAAATTAATGTTGTCATCAATTCCTTACATCCATCATTCAATAAATTTATCATGAATTACAACATGAATAAGCTAATCATTAGCCTTTAGGAACTCAGCAATATATTGTAAAGGGCTGAAGAACAGATTAAAAAGGATAAGCCGATAGCCATGCTTGTTGAAGGTGGCAAATCGGCCAAGAAATAGCGGAAGGGTAAAAGGAAGGCTCAGAAGAAGGGTAGCAAAACTAAAAAATAGAAGAAAGATAAGGCATCGGATGCCAGTCACTTTTGCAAGCAGACCGGCCACTGGAAGGGGAATTGTCCTTAGTACCTAGAGACTAAGAAGCAAGGTAATTTTGAATCTATTATATAGGACCAATTTGTTGGTCACTTTTGCTTCTTGGTGTATTGACTCTGGGGCTTTAACTCATGCGTGTAACTCACTGTAGGGGTTCAAGATAAGCAAAAGACTGAGTGACGGAGAAGTAACGCTTTACTTGGGGACTTCTGCAACAGTTGTAGCTACAACAATAGGAACTGTAGAACTAGTTTTTAGAGAATGAACAATTGTACTTAAAGATTGTCTTTTCATACCTAATTTAAGAAAAAATTTGATTTCTATCTCAAAATTGTGCTTGGATGGTTATTCTCTCTTATTCAGTAATGTGATTATTATTAAACGGAATAACAAATTCATCACATATAGAGAACTTGATAACGGTTTCTATGTTCTCCAAGAAGAGGACTCGTGATACAGTTAATCCCACGTGCCTGTGGCATTACCGATTTGGCCACATTAATATAGGTCATATCACAAGGTTGGTAAATGATGGTCCTTTGAATTTTCAAACTGTATAAGATCTTCCAACCTGTGAACCTTGCCTTCAAGGTAAGATGACAAAGCGGCAATTTACCGGTAAGCCTAAAAGATCTACAGACACACTTGACCTAATACATACTGATGTATGTGGTCACCCGAACGTTAGGACACGAAACCAGTACGTTTATTTTATAACATTTACCGATTATTACTCAAGGTATGGTTACGTGTACCTAATGAGACATAAGTTTGAATCTTTTGAAAAGTTCAAAGAATTCAGACAAGAAGTTAAGATACAGTTAGGGAGAGAAATTAAGACCCTTTGATCATATCAACGTGATGAGTATCTCTCTGAAGAATTCAGGGACTACTTAAAGGACAATGGGATAGTATCATAGCTAGCTCCTCCTGCTATACCACAATTACAAGGTGTGTTAGAAAGGAGAAATCGGACTCTATTAGATATGGTCGAATCACTTCTTGTCCACTTAGAGTTACCCACATCCTTTTGGTGTTTCGCATTAGAGACTGCGATTTACGTGTTGAACTGGGTTCCAACCAAATCCGTTCCTAAGACTCCATATGAGATATGGACCGGTGAGAAACCAAGTGTGAGACACTTGAAGATTTGGGGTTGTTCGGCACATGTTAGAAGAACTAGTGCTGAAAAATTGGAATCCAAGGCCAACCGTTGCCTATTTATATGTTACCCCAAAGGCTCTGTAAGTTACTTATTCTTTGATCCAAAAGAGCAAAAGGTCTTTTGCAGTTGAAATGCCCACTTCCTAGAGGAAGATTACATCCTGGATAATCATCATCAGGAAGTTGTTCTTGATGAGGAGGGCCAGGGTTAGTGGGAGATGTCCCACCAACTCTAGAAAATAACCACCCTAGAAGATCTACCCAGGTTTTCAGGCCTCCAGTTTCTTACGACTATGACCAAGAATGTTACTTGGTGGAAGCCACGACTAGTGAGGAGGATCCCATGATTTATTCGGAAGCTATGTTGGACATAGATTCCTTGAAATGGGTAGATGCCATGAGAGTTGAGGTGGACTCAATGGAGACCAATGGAGTCAGGACTATAATAGATTCGCCCCTTAGGGTAAAGCCAATTGGTTACAAATGGATCTATAAGAGGAAGAAGGGCCCCGACGGTAAAATTGAAACCTACGAGGCTCGTCTTATGGCAAAAAGGCACACTTAGAAAGAGGGAATCGATTATGATGAAAACTTTTTTCCTGTGGCCATGCTTAAATTCATTAGGATCCTGTTTGCTAAAGCAGGCAGGTTTCATAGCTGCAGGTCAGGAACACATGGTATGCAAACTCAACCGATCCATATATGAACTTAAGCAAGCTTCTAGGAGTTGGAACATCCGGTTTGACTCTACCGTCAAACAGTTTGACTTTTATCCTGATGAGGCTTGTGTTTACAGGAAGACCAGTAGATGATATTCTACTCATTGGGAATGATGTAGGAATGTTAACTATGGTGAAAGTATGGCTTTCACAACAATTCTCCGTGAAAGATCTTGGAGAAGGCACCTATATCTTGGGACTTCGACTCTATAGAGATAGATCGAAGAGGATAATAGGATTATACAAATCTACTTATATTAACAAAATAGTCAAGAGATACAGTATGGAGATTTCCAAGAAAGGAAATGTTCCTTTTAGGCATTGAGTCACTCTCTCCAAGGGTATGTCTCCCAAGACTCCCGAGGAGATTAAGGACATGAAGGAGATTCCCTATGCCTCAACCATAGGGAGCATCATGTATGCCATGGCATCCACTCATCCTGACATTACTCATGTAGTGAGTGTGGTAAGTAGATACCAATGTAACCTAGGATAGGAACATTGGACTTCTGTGAAAACATACTAAAATGTCTTCGAAGGACAAACAAAGTTTTGTCTGGTATTAAATGGTAGTTCACTATAGATTATAAGGTGTACCGATACCGATTGCTAGTCAAATCCAGATGGTAGAATGTCTACATCTGGTTACATCTTCATGATGGGGTCCTGAGTAATAAGAATAACAGTCAACAACCCAAGCTGAATACATTGTCATGAGTGAGGCTGCCTAAAGAATGAAGGTGTTCATTTTGGAATTCGGAATTCAGTACATCACCCGTTCCACTGTTGTGTGACAACACTGGATCTACAGGAGATTGATCTTAAAATGTAGCATTAGCAGAGAATGTGGTAGACCCATTGACTATGCCACTAACACAGAAAGTGTTTGAGAAATACATGGAAAGTTTGGGACTTTGACTTGTCCCCGATTTGACCTAAGTGCAAGTGGGAGCTGTTAGACAGTTATGCCCTTAGCTCCAATCAGATTGATGTATCTTTCGACATTTATTGTAAATGAATAAAGTACATAATTGATTCATATCATTGTGGTGTGTTTCTGTGTAATACCCTTAAACCGGACACTTATGAGACTCGTGTTAGTTTAGAATCTTCACAACCATTGGATAGATCTTGGGAGATTTATCCTACCAAGGCTGACACTGATGTACTACCAAGTTGGTTGGGGTGGCTTGTCTCAACTACCAGGGTGAGACCTAAGGTACATGTAGTGTGGGTTTTCTTAAAACCCTGAATTGGACCAAAATTCCAAGATTTCCCTAGACCTTGGAGATAGATGGGCAAAACTGGAATGTTTCACCTGACCCCTAGACTCAATTATGGTACTACACTAAGTGTCAAATTGGGTTGTCTTCGATATGCCAATCAGTGAGATCATTAGGGGGTGCTCAAAACTTGGTTATGTTGGGACAATCCGAGATTCACCTGAGTGGGTGATCATAGTGATAGAATCAGCCCCTTTGTCGGACAAAGTGAATGATCGGGGAATGCACTCTCTCTGATGGAAACCTAAACTGTCAGCAAATTGATTTCAACCATTGAAATTTATTTTACAAAACATATTTATATAGAGATATACATATTATGGTTTCAAAATGTTTGCAAAAGGTTTTAATTCCTTGGATCCATGTGTGTAGAGAGTGCAACACTGTTCCTTGTAGCCGAGGGAGAGGTCCTCTCTTGTCGGGCAGTGTTTGATCATTATGGGCTGAGAGGTTAAGTGTAAGACCATTGAGGGTAATACCTGATGGGCTAATCTTTCATCTGCCCACAGTCCTTGGATTTTCATAAGGTGGCTGGACCCAAGGACCCTTTAGTGTAAATGTTGGGCCTATTAAGAGTCCATAGTGATGGACTCAGGGGTTCTCTATCTCCTATAGTGAATCCGGCTAAACTTTGTAACAAAGGCTGGGCTAAGCCCATGTGACTGATGTGTAGATCAATGTTTGGGTCCCACGCCATACAAAGATAGCCAACTAGGCAACATGTTAAGAGGTTAAGTGAGCACATAAACTTAATGGGTCTAAAGCCCAATTCAAATTGGACTTAAGTTAGTTAATTAAAAGGAGGCAAGATGATAGGGGCGTCATAGACCGATGTGGGAGGGGCCTATCCTAAAATAGAAGACTCTCTCACGGCTTGGCATTCACGAATATGATGGGTAAGCACTTACTAGACAGAAAGGTTTAACCTAAAGTGGCAATGAACTTTATCTAACAGAGACCAAAGGGAAATCTCATAAGATGGGTGGATATGATCATTCACAGAAGGTGGTGGGGTTATGCAGATAAAATAATTGGCTCCGTGCATTGTATGTGATTTCCCACATTTCAAAGGAATACTTCATAGTATCCGTCATTGAGATAGGAGGGAAATCTCAGAGACAAATAAATGGAAATGGTACATAGATTAAAAGCCATATCTATGTAGTAAACAATAACCAATTTACGTTGTGGATTAATATTTTGCCTAGCCTTTTTTCAGAAATGGCCAACGGACAATTCATCAAGTTGTTGGACGATAACAAACTTAAGGGCCCAAATTATGTTGACTGGTTCCGTAACCTTATACTAGTATTAACATCCAAGAAATTGGATAAGGTTGCTAAAAACCCTACTCCGGATCGTCCGGGTGATAGGCCTCTATGGCATGTAGGAAAGAGTATCAAGAATGGGAAGATAAGAATTCTCTTGCCCGATGCTACATCATAGCCTCCCTCGACAATTCGATCAGATCAAAGTGTCCAATGATATTCTAGATAGTCTGAGGACCATGTATGAAGAGCATAATCATTCTACTCGTCAGAAGGTCTTAAAGTTGTTCATGACCGCAAAAATGACCGAGAACCAGATGGTTCATGACCATTGTCTTAAGATGATGAGTAACATTAATGAACTAGAGGCACTTAGGTTAGGGATAGAACATGTCACCTAGGTTGATACCATCCTAAATTGCTTGCCTCCCTCCTTCAATCAGTTTATCATGAACTACAACATGAACAAGCTATAAATGTTAGCCTTCAGGAACTCCACAATATGTTACAAAGGACTGAAGAACTGATTAAGATGGATAAACCAATAGCCATGCTTGTTGAAGGTGGCAATTTGGGTAAAAAGAAGAGGAGGGCAAAGTAAAAGCCTTAGAAAAAGACTAGCAAACCGAAAAATCAGAAGGACAAAGCATCGGATGCCTGTTACTTTTGCAAATAGACCGGCCATTGGAAGAGGAACTATCCTCAATATCTAGAGACTAAGAAGCAATGTTTGAAATACCCATCTTCATGCTAACGATGGAAGGCCTTTAGAGAGTTCCCATATGAATCTCCCTATCACATGCACTTATATTTTTAGGAGGGAATGAATAATTATGCCCTAGTTTTATTTAGGTGAAACCAAAGTGACTCCCACTGGCTTTCTCAAAATCAGATTTAGATGGGCCCTAAACGGCCATCTACTTAGATGGATCCCTAAAGTCAGATTTAGGTCAAACCAAAGTGACTCCCACTACACTCAGATGGATCTCGGGAATTAAAATCTTTTGCAAACAATTTGAAACTATAATATATAGGTATACATTTATATAAATATATTTTGCAAAACCAAATTTCAAACGCATTTGAAATCCACTACCGGTAGTTTAGGTTTCCATCAGAGCAGAGAGAGTGCATTCCCTGATCATTCACTTTGTCCGACAAAGGGGCTGGTCTTGTTACTATGATCACCCACTCAGATGAATTCTCGGACTGTCCCAACATACCCAGGTTTTGACCCCCTCTAAGGACCTCGTTGATTGGCATATCAAAGGCAATCCAATCTAACACCTATTGCAGTACCATAATCGAGTCTAGGAGTCCGGTGTAACATTCATGTTTTGCCCATCTATCTCCAAGGTCCATGGCAATATTGGAATTTGGTCTGATTCAGGGTTTCAAGAAAACCCACATTACATGTACCTCAGGTCTCACCCTGGCATCTAAGACAAACCACCCCAACCAATTTGACGGCACATCAGTGTCAGCCTTGGCAGGATAAATCTCCCCATATCTATCCATCGGCTGTGAAGATTCTAAACTAACACGAGTCTCATAAGTATCCAATTTAAAGGTATTAGACAGAAACACACCAAGTCACATGAATCAACTATGCACTTTTATTCATTTATTATAAATGACAACAAGTACATCCATCTGATTGGAGCTAAGGGCATACGCCATTTAACATCAGGACGATAAAAAATGCTTACCTACCAAATTGTAGCTCAAAATTCCCTTGTTTGACCATTCATCAAACTAAGATCCTTTTTCGACAAATCTCGTTAATCTAAACTTGCCAACATAAATCTCAATTATCCTAACCCTATTTGACCAATCAGACATCACCACTATGTTTAGAGACCCAAAAACTCCAACATGCTAAATTTCATGACCAAATTCATCTGTTTAACCGTTGAACTAGAAAGATACCATTTCAACTCACTAGATTAAATTGCCATGTCATCTGTTTTGACCCGAAGCCTCAAAAGGGTGATGGATGATGTCAAACCAATTCTTGAGCCATTAGAACATTTTGACCAATGAAATAGAGCCTAATAGACCTAAAAAGCCCCAAAACCACAAGATATCCCTACTTAAAACCAAGAAAAGATAAAATATCATGACTACCATGATAGACACGCCCCAAGCTTCTATTGAATACACAAAACCCATGAAAACCACCCCCAAATTGAAGAAAACATTTCACCAAAGAAAAAATCTTGACTAAGCACCTTTTTCTTTAAAGAATCCTTACCTAATTTTGTAAAAAAAAAAAAAAAAATCTTGAAGCCTAAGCCTAGTGATTGGACGAATTTCAGATATCTTCCTCTTTATTTCTCTATAAATACTTATCCAACTTGATCTTGAGGGGAGGCCCCTAGGGAGAGAGAGGGGAACTAGAGATGAGAGAAAACTAGAAAGAGAGGGATCTAAAAGAGAAGAAGATGAGAAAAGAGAATTTTTCCCAACCTTTGTAATGTCTTCATTTTACCTAAAATCCCAAAGTCCTTAAACATCAAACTTCAAATCCGTCCATCTTTTTTCAATTGCAAGATTTGAAACCCAAAAGCGCACTATCCATCTCAATATCTAATTCAAGCTTTTGTGAACTTGTTCCATTAGTTGGAAAACCCCTATCAATATACATATGATAGGTAAGTCTTTCATTTTAACTTTTAAACCTGATTTCATAATCTCTGTTTATTTTAGTTTTTCTGGGTTGCTTGAGGAGAACAATAATTTGCAATTCTTCTTGATTGAGAATAGAGGCAGAGAAGCGAGGGTCTTAGGGAAACTAGTACCTAAGACCCGATAACATCACCTCAAAATTGGTCTTAGAATAAGTTGAAAGCATTTTCCTCCATATTTAATAAATTCTTGCAACCATTTATGTTTTCCTTCTTTAGAAATTGAACCTAAGCAATTCCTGTATTGGCTTGCTACAACAATTTGGATAGAGGGGTGCCTAATACCTCCCCTCTCCCAATCCTTGGGACCCAAAATCTCTCAGTTGTGTGCCTTTTTTTCCATGGAGAATTGAGTCATTATCAAAGACAAATCGATTTATCCAATTTGAAAAGGAGGGCCCATTTCCTCTAAAAAGAATGGGTGGTGACTCCTACTTTCTGAACCTGCCACGAGCTTCTCGGGGCTCACAACAACTTAGAAGAAATTTGATTTCTGTTTCCAACTTAAGTAAGAATGGTTATTCTATTTCATTAATTAATATTAAATTGAATAACAAAATCCTTGCTTATGAAGAACTTAAGAATGGTCTTTATGTACTACACCCTTCTCTAGACACAAATGTGACCAAAATAACATCAAAATACATACCCAAGAAAAGAGCACGGGAAATGATTAATCCCACATGTCTGTGGCATTACCGACTTGGCCATATAAATAAAGAATGTATTACAAGATTGGTAAAGGATGGTCCTCTAGATTTTCTTACTATAGAAGATCTACCAGTTTTTGAGTCTTGCCTTCAAGGCAAGATGACAAAAAGGCCATTTACAAGTAAGCCTAAAAGAAGTATGGACAACTTGACCTTATACATACTAATGTATGTGATCCCATGAACGTTAAGAAATGTAACCAACATGTCTATTTTATAACTTTTATCGATGATTATTCTCGGTATGTTTACATATATCTAATGAAACATATGTCTGAATCTTTTGAAAAGTTTAAGGAGCTCAAAAAAGAAATCGAGAAGGAGTTGGGGAGACAAATTAAAACCCTTCGATCAGATCGATGAGGTAAATATCTCTCTGACAAATTTATGGACTACTTAAAGGACAATGGGATTGTTTAACAATTGAGTCCTCCTGCTATACCATAATTGAATGGTGTATCAGAGAGAAGAAATCAGACTTTATTATTTATGGTTTGATCACTCCTTATCCACTCAGAGTTGCCCATATCCTTTTGCGAATATGCACTAGAGACTATGATCGACGTGGTGAACCGGGTTCCAACCAAATCGGTTTCTATGACTCTTTTTGAGCTATGAATTAGCAAGGAACCAAGTGTAAGACACTTGAAAATATGGGGCTTTCCAACACATGCCAAAAAGACAAGTGCAGACAAATTGGAATCCAAAACAAGTCGTTGCTTATTTGTATGATACCCCAAGGACTCTATTGGGTATATTTTCTATGACCTGCGAGAACAAAAATATTTTGTTAGTTGAAATGTCCACTTCTTAGAAGAGGACTACATCCTGAATAATCATCATCAGGAAGTCCAGCCTAGAAGATCTAACCAAGTTTCTAAACCTCTTGTACGTTTTGGCTATAATAAAAAAAGTTACTTGATGGAAGCAATGGATAGCAAGGAAGATATCGTGACTTATACAGAAGCTATGTTAGACATATACTCCTTGAAGTGGGTAGATTCCATGAAAATTGAGATAGACTCGATGAAACCAATGGAGTCTAGTATCTCATAGACCCAGCCCCTAGGGTGAAAGCAATTGGTTACAAGTGAATCTACAAGAGGAAGAAGGGCCCTAATGGAAAGGTTAAGATCTATAAAGCTCGACTTGTGGTGAAAGGTTACACTCAGAAAGGAGTTGATTATGAGGAGACCTTTGCACCTATGGCCATGCTTAAATCTATTAAGATACTATTGGCTATAGTTGTACACTATGATTATGAGATTTGGCAAATGGATGTCAAAATTGCATTCTTAGACGGATGTCTTACTAAAAATATCTATATGTAGCAGCTAAAATGCTTTATTGCCAAGGGTCAGGAACACATGGTGTGTAGGCTAAATATATAGATCCATATATGGGTTAAAGTAAGCTTCTAAAAGCTAGAACATCTGGTTTAACTTAATAGGCAAACAATTTGATTTTGAGCAAAATCTGGATGAACCTTGTGTTTATTAAAAGACAGTGGAAGATAAGATTACATTCTTGGTTCTGTAGACGACATTCTACTCATTGGAAATAATGTAGGAATGTTAATCATAGTGACGACTCTATAGAGATAGATCAAAGAGGTTAATTGGATTATCTCAATATATTGACAAGATCGTCAAGAGATTCAACAATCATGATTCCAATAAGGGATTCGCTCCTTTTAGACATAAAATAACTCTCTCCAAAGGAATGCCACCTAAGACCCCTTAAGAGATAGAGGACATGACAAAGGTTCATTATGCCTCTACTATAAGGAGCATCATGTATGCATGTTGTGCACTCGGCCAAACATATCTCAAGTCGTGAGTGTTATAAGTAGATATCAATCCAACCCAAGGCAAGAGCATTGGACTGTAGTAAAAAATATACTAAAATACCTACGTAGGACTAAAGATTATTATCTTGTTTTTGATGTTAGTTCACTACAAATGATCGTTTAGATGTTGATTTCCAATCTGATCCAGATAATAGAAAATCTATATCTAAATACATCTTTATGATGGGGTCCTATGTAGTTAGCTAGAATAGTAGCAAACAAGGGTCCACAATAGATTCCATGACTGAGACTGAATACATTACCGCAAGTGAGACTGCTAAGGAAGTAGTTTAGATGAAGAAATTCATCCAAGAATTAGGAGTTGCACCATCCAACACATCTCCCATTCCACTATTGTGTGACAACACTAGAGCTATTGCTCAGGTTAATGAGCAAAGAGTCCACTTAAAGTCAAAGCACATCGAGAGAAAGTATCATAATTTATAAGAGAAAACATTTAGATTCAAAATGTAGCATTAGTGGAATCTGTAGTAGACACATTGACTAAACCACTCGCACGAAAAGTATTTGGAAACACATGGATAGTATGAGACTAAGGCTTATACCCGATTGAACTTAAGTGCAAATGGGAGCTGTTAGATATATCCCTTAGCTCTAGTCAGACTGATGTGCTTGAACATTTATTCTTAAATGAATAAAGTACATTTTTGTTTTATGTTGATATTGGTACTTTTCTATTAATTACCCCTTAAATTGAACACTTATGAGACTCGTGTTAGTTTAAAATAATTTTATGGGGAGTTTATCCTACCAAGGCTGGCATTGGTGTGTTACCAAATAGTTGGAGTACCTTGTCTCAACTACTAGGGTTACACAAGAGGTGTGGGTTTGGAAGAAACATTGAACCAGGACCAATTTTCAGTTATGCCTTGGACCTTGGAGATTGATGGGTAAAAACTAGAAAGTTACATATAACTCCACGCTTGAATATGGTTTTGCCTTAGGTGTTGGATGGGGATGTATTTGATGTGCCAATCAGTGATATCCTTCAAAGGTCAATACCTAGGCATGTTCGGACAATTTGGGAATTCACCTGAGTGGGTGACCATAGTGTTAAGATCATCCCCATTGCTAGACTAAGTAAATATTAGGGTTTACTCTCTCTTTCATGGAAACCTAAACTGCTGGTAGTGGATTTCAACTGTATTTGAAATCTGTTTTTGCAAAATGTATTTATATCTTATATACTTCTATTTTATGATCAAACACTTAACCTCTCAAACCATAATGACCAAACACTGTCTGACAAGAGAAGACCTCTCATTCAACTGCAAGGTACAGTGCTACACTCACTACTCACATAGATCACAGCAATTAAAACCTTTTGCAAACATTTTGAAACAATAATATATATACATATATATATATATATATATATATATCTTTATATAAATATATTTTGCAAAACCAAATTTCAACATTTGAAATCAACTATCGGCAATTTAGGTTTCCATCAGAGATAGCGCATTCCCCGATCATTCACTTTGTCCGACAAAGGGGTTGATCCTATCACTATGATTACCCACTCAGGTGAATTCTCAAACTGTCCCAACATACCTGGTCTTAACCCCCTCTAAGGATCTAACTGATTGGCATATCAAATACAGTTCAATCTGACACCTACTGTAGTACCAAAATCGAGTCTAGGGGTCAGGTGCAACATTCCAGTTTTCCCCATCTATCTCCAAGGTCCAAGGCAAAAGTGGAATTTGGTCCAGTTTAGGGTTTCAAGAAAACCCACATTGCATGTACCTCAGGTCTCACCCTAACAGCTGAGACAAGCCACCCCAACCAACTTGGTGGTACATCAGTGTCAGCCTTGGTAAGATAAATATCCCTAGATCTATCCAACGACTATGAAAATTCTAAACTAACACGAGTCTCATAAGTGTCCAGTTTAAGGGTATCACACAGAAACACACCACAATGACATGAATCAATTATGCACTTTATTCATTTACAATAAATAACAATAAGTACATCAATCTGATTGGAGCTAAGGGCATACATTGTCTAATAGCTCCCACTTGCACTTAGGTCCAATCGGATACAAGCCGGAGTCCCATACTTTCCATGTGTTTCTCAAACACTTTTTGTGTTAGTGGCTTAGTCAATGGGTTTGTCACATTCTCCGCTGATGCTACCTTTTAACATCAATCTCCCGTAGATCCAGTGTTGTCACACAACAGTGTAACGGGTGATGCGTTGAATTCTAAATTCCAAAATGAACACCTTCATCCATTAGGCAGCCTCACTTGCGGCAATGTCCTTGGCTTTGGTTGTGGACTGTTATTCTTACTACACAGGACCCCATCATAAAGGTGTAACTAGATATAGACATTCTATCACCTGGGCTTGACAGGAAATCGATATCAGTATACCCTTAGATCTATAGTGAACTACCATCGAATACCAGACAAAACTCTTTTGTCCTTCGAAGGTATTTCAGTATGTTCTTCATATTTGTCCAGTGTTTCTATCTTGGGGTAGACTGGTATGTACTTACCACACTGCCTGAGCAATGTCAGGACGAGTGCATAGCATGGCATACATGATGCTCTCTACGGCTGAGGCATAGGGAATCTCCTTCATGCCCTCAAATTTCTTCTTAAATTAGGTATGAAAAGACAATCTTTCAGTACAATAATCCCTTCTCTGAAAACTAGTTCTATAGTGCCTATGGCCATAGCTGCAACAGCTGCAATAGTTTCAGTACAATAATCCCCAAGTAAAGTGTCATTTCTCCATCACCCAGTTTTTTGCTAATCTTGAACCCCTGGAGTGAGTTACATGCATGAGTTGAAGCCCTGTAGTCAATACCCCAAGAAGCAGAAGTGACCACCAGGTTGGTCTCTATGATGAAAGAATCGAACATACCTTATTTCTTAGTCCCCAAGTATTGAGAACAATTCCTCTTCCAGTGGCTGGTCTGCTTGCAAAATTGACATGCACCTGATGCCTTGCCTTTCTTCTGCTTTTTGGTTTTGCTACTCTTCTTCTGAGCCTTTCTTTTAGCTTCAATTTTTTCCTTCCTGATGTGCCACCTTCAATAAGCATGGCTATCAGCTTATCATTCTTAATCAGTTCTTCAGCCCTCTGCAACATATTGTTGGGTTCCTAAAGGCTAACATTTAGCCTATTCATGTTGTAACTCATGATTAACTAATTGAAAGACGAAGGCAAGGAATTGAGAACAACATCAATTTTAGTGTCATGATCTAGCCATGACCCAAGAGCCTCTAGTTCATTGATATAACCCACCATCTTTAGACAATGGTCATGAACCTATTGGTTCTCGATCATTTGTGCAGTCATAAACAAGTTAAAGACATTCTATAGAGTAGAATGATTATGCTCTTTGTACATAATCTTCAAACTATCCAATATATTCGTAGACACTTTGATCTTATCATATTGTCACTGTATCAGATTGTCTAAAGAGGCTATAATATTATACTGGGCAAGAGAATTTTTCTCTTCCCATTCTTGATACTCTCTCCTTTAGGCCTCCGAAGCCCTGTCACCCGGACGATCCGGAGTAGGGTTCTTACTAATTCTATCCAATTTCTCAGACGTCAGAACCAACATAAGATTTTTGAACCAATCAGCATAATTAGGGCCATTGAGTTTGTTATCTTCCAACAACTTGGCAAAGTTTCCATTTGCCATTTCTGGTAAAGGCAAAGCAAATTTATTAGTCCATTACCAAATTAATTGATGTCATCACATAAAAAGGGCTTTTAACCTATGTTCCATTTCCATTTTGGGCATCTCTAAAATTCCCTCCAATCTCAGTGACAGAGACAGTTGTGTTTCTAGAAATGTGGGAAACCACATGGGGTGCATGGAGCCAACTATTTTAGCTGCAAAACCCCACCACCTTCTGTGAATGATCTCATCCACTCATCTTATGAGCTTTCCCTTTGGTCTCTGTCAGGCAAGGTTCATAGTCATTTTAGGTTAAACCTTTCTGTCCAGTAAGTGCTCACCCATCATGTTCGTGAACGCCAAGTAATCATGAGAGAGTCTTCCATTTTAGGATAGGCCCCTCCTACATCGATCTATGATACCTCTATCATCTTATGAAGCAAGTTTCTAGAAGTTGCAACATCCGTTTTGACTCCACTGTCAAATTGTTTGACTTCAAGCAAAACCCGAATGAACCCTATGTTTACAGGAAGTACAGTGGAGATAAGGTTACCTTCTTGGTTCTGTATGTAGATGACATTCTACTCATTGGGAATGATGTAGGAATGTTAACTACAGTGAAAGTATGGCTTTAACACCAATTCTCCATGAAAGATCTTGGAGAAGCCTCCTATATACTGGGTCTTCGACTCTATAGAGATATATCGAAGTGAATAATAGGATTATCCCAATCTGCTTAAATTGACAAAATAGTCAAAAGATACAGTATGCAAAACTCCAAGAAAGGAACGTCAAAAGATACGTTCCCTATGCCTCTACTGTAGGGAGCATCATGTATGCCATGCTACGCACTCGTCCTGACATTGATCAGGCAATGAGTGTGGTAAGCAGATTTCAGGCCAACCCAGGGCAGGAGCACTAAACTGCTGTGAAAAACATACTTAAGTACCTTCGAAGAATAAAAGAGTTTTGTCTAGTATTTGACGGTAGCTCACTACAGATCCAAGGGTATACAAATGCCAATTTCCAGTCGGATCTAGATGATAGAAAGTCTACATCTGGATATGTTTTCACGATAGGATCATGTGTTGTTTGCTGGAAAAGCAGCAAACAGGGATCCACTGCAGACTCTACGACTGAGGCCGAGTACATTGCCGCAAGTGAGGCTGCCAAAGAAGTTGGGAGTAGTTCCATCCAGCACATCACCCATCCCATTGTTGTGTGGCAATAATGGAGCCATTGCTCAGGCTAAGGAGCCACGATTCCACTCGAAGTCGAAGCACATAGAGAGGAAGTACCACGTACTGCGGGACATTGTTGGTAGAAGGGACGTCCTGATTCTGAAGGTAGCGTCAACGGAAAATGTAGCAGACCCATTGACAAAGCCACTATCACAGAAAGTGTTTGAGAAACACGTGGAAAGCATGGGACTCCGGCTTGTACCTGATTGGACCTAAGTGCAAGTGGGAGTTGCTGGATAGTTTTGTATGCCCTTAGCTTCAATCAGAATGATGTACTTTATGAGTTTATTGTAAATGAATAAAAGTGCATATTTGATTCATGTTCCCTTGGTATGTTTCTGTGTAATACCCTTAAACTAGACACTTAATGAGACTCGTGTTCACAGCTAGTGGGTTGATATAGGGAGATCTATCCTGATAAGGCTGACACTGTTGTGGCACCAAGTCGGTTGGGGTGGCCTGTCTCAGCTGCCAGGGTGTGATCCTAAGCACATACAGTGTAGGATTAATTGAATCTTTGAATTGGACCAGATTTCCAGTATTGCCCTGGACCTTGGAGATTGATGGGCAAAACTGGAAAGTTACACCGGACCCCTAGACTCGATTATGATACTACACTAGGTGTCGGATTGGGCTGTCTTTGATGTACCAATTAGTGAGATCCTTAGCGGGGGTCAAAACCTAGGTATGTTGGGACAGTTTGAGAATTAATCTGAGTGGGTGATCATAATGACAGGATCAACCCCTTTGTCGGATAAAGGTAATGATCGGGGATGCACTCTCACTGATGAAAACCAAGACTGTCGACAGCTGATTTCAATTGTTGAGATTTGTTTTGCAAAGTATATTTTATATGAGATATAAAAATATATATTATGGTTTCTAAAATGTTTGCAAAATGTTTTAATTCTCGGGATCCATATAAGTAGAGAGTGCAACATTGTTCCTTGCAGTCGAGGGAGAGGTCCTCTCTTGTTGGGCAATGTATGACCATTATGGGCTAAGAGGTTAAGTGTAAGACCATTGAGGATAATACTTGATGAGCTAATCTTGCATCTGCCCACAGTCCATGGGTGTTACAAGGTGGCTTGGCCCAGGGACCACTTAGGGTAAGTGTTGGGCCCATAGAGCCCATTTGATGGGTTTCAGGGGGTGCACTGTCCATAGTAGTGTATTCGGCCAGGCCTTGGAACAAAGGTTGGGCCAAACCCATGTGGCTGATGTGTAGATCAATGCTTGGGTCCCACGCCATACAAGGAAGCCCAACTGGGCATCAATTTGGAAGGTTAAGTGAGCACATAAGCTTAATGGGCCTAAAGCCCATTTCGAACTGAACTTATTTAATAAGTTAAATATGGGTGAATTCAGAGACCTCCTAATGAGATTAGGAGAAGGTTGATCTAATCTGCAGATAAGATAAGGGTTTATCCTTATCACCTAAGGGGATGTCTGATCCAAATATGATTTGGGTTAGCAACTCCTGATTGGATTAGGAGCTGAACCTTTGGGTCTACAAAAAAAAGGAGGGGGCAACAACCTTTAGAAGAATCACATAATCAGATCCTCTTCAGAGCTGAAATTACAGAAGAAAGATTTCTACAATCCCTGCAAAGATCTTTCTTGCCGCCTCTTTCCTGCAGCCACTAGACATCCAGTTCGATCTTCAGTTGTGGGAGAAGTCAAGATTCGATATTGACATCAGTTCTTTGAGAAAGAATTGATAGAAAGTTGTGCTCACGTGCCATTCTATTGTTTCTTGCGAAGGACAGAGTTCTTGGAGAAAAACACTACTGATTTTGCTCCATCCTACACTGCACCATCTTCAGTGGGAGTAGTCTTTGGATCCTTCCTTGGGCGTGAACACCTTCGTTGGGAGATATTATTTCTCCGTATCAGGTATTATCATCTCCTACTCCTTTTGGTTCAGATCTGGTTCAGTTTATGGTTCAAGATTGATCTTTGAAAATATAATTTTCTAAATAGGGAATGCGATTCCCAATTGAAAGGGAGAGAAAAATTTTTGAAATTCGCCCCTTTATTCTACAAGATTTGGGCGTCCATACGATGGATCTCTCATCCCTTCAGGTATTACCCTCAATGGTCTTACACTTAACCTCACATCCCATAATGATCAAACACTGCCCAACAAGAGAGAACCTCCCCCTCGGCTGCAAGGTATGGTGCTACACTCTCTAGTCATATGGATCCCGGGAATTAAAACCTTTAACAAACATTTTGAAATATATATTTTATATAAATATATTTTGCAAAACCAAATTTCAATGTTTGAAATCAATTGTCGGTAGTTTTGGTTTCCATCCGAGAGAGTGCATTCCCCAATTATTCACTTCGTCCGATAAAGGGGTTGATCCTATGACTATGATCACCCACTCAGATAAATTCTCGGGTTGTCCCAACATACCCAGGTTTTGACCCCCTCTAAGGATCTCACTGATTGGCATATCAAAGACAACCCAATTTGACACCTAGTGTAGTACCATAATCGAGTTTAGGGTTCAAGTGTAACATTTCAGTTTTGGCCATCTATCTCCAAGGTCCAGGGAAATGCTAGAATTTGGTCTGGTTCAGGGTTTCAAGAAAACCCACACTACATGTACCTCAGGTCTCACCCTAGCAGTTGAGACAAGCCACCCCAACCAACTTGGCGGCACATCAGTGTTAGCCTTGATAGGATAAATCTCCCAAGATCTATCAAACGGTTGTAGAGATTCTAAAATAACACGAGTCTCACAAGTGTCCAGTTTAAGGGTATTACACAGAAACACACCCCAATGACATGAATCAATTTTGCACTTTATTCATTTATAATAAATGACAATAAGTACATCAGTCTGATTGGAGTTAAGGCCATACACTATCTAACATCAGACATCACCATTGTCGTCAAAGACCGAAAAAAACCCTAGCACATCAAGTTTCACATCCTAATTCTTCTATTTAACTATCAAACCAGAAAAAGACCATTTTGATGCATCAGATTGAATTGCTACATTAGCAATTCCAACCTAGGACTTCAAGAGGGTAGAGACCAATGCCAACCACTTACCTGACCCATTAGAACATCTAGACTAATGAAATTGAGCCTAATAGACCCAAAAAAACCCCAAAACCGAAAGGTAACCCCATTTAAAGCTATGAAAAGACAAAGCCACATTTAAAAGTTCATCAAGTTTACATTTTTTGTCATTGACAGCCGCAAATACAAGATTGCCATGACAAGCATGATCTAAGCTCCCATTGGCACACAAAACCATGAAAACCACCCCCAAATCGAAAATCTTTCACCAAAGCGGAAAAGTTGACTGATCACCATTTTCTTTGAAAAACCCTTGCCCATTCTCTTGTAAAAGTTTTCTTGAAGTCCAAGCCTTGTGATTGGATGAATTTCATACATATTCCTCTCCCTTCCCTTATAAATACAGACCCAACTCAAGCTTTGAAAGGAGGTTGAGGGAGGCCCCTAGAGAAAGAGAGAGGAATTTCATACATATTTCTTTCCCTTCGGAGGTACTTTGAACCTCAGATTCCAAACTCGCCTCTTCCATTTTCATGTGGAAGTCGTCACAACTAAAAGCACTCCCTAGCTCAAGAACCCATTTAAACTTCATTCTATCTCATCCCTAGCAACTGAAAACCTTTTGACAAGGTACATATGAAAGGTAAGTCTTTCATTTTAACTCTTAAACCTGATTTCGTAATCTCTATTTTTTTAAGCTTTTTGGGTTGTTTGAAGGTTTGAAATGTTCGAGAACCATCATTTGCAATTTCTCCTTGATTGAGAATAGAGGCAGAGAAGTGAGGGTCTTAGGGAAATCAGTACCTAAGACCCTATAACATTACCTCAAAATCAGTCTTAGGAGAAGTTGAAATCGTATTCCTCTAGATTTAAAAAATTCTTGCAACCATTTTTGTTTTTCTTCGTTAGAAATTGAGCCTAAGCAACTCTGTATTGGGCTGCTACAACAGCTTGGAGAGAGGGGTGCCTAATGCCCTCCCTCTCCCAATCCTTGTGACTCCATCTTTTTGAGCCAGCCATGAGCTTTCCGGATTTCACAAATAGGTTGATTTCTTCTAATATTTATTCTACTATATTATTAGAATCTTGTAGGTGTTTTAGTGGTAAATGAATCTCATTATAATACTCAATAGTCTCTTTGTGTCCCTCCTGCTAAACGTTTTCGTTTCAATTACTAATCGAATTTTCCTCTACGTGCGTCATTATTTTATGGAATGAGTTGTATACCTTATTTATTGCAGGTTGCACTTGTAGTGGTTTGCTTTCTTGTGGTGATGCAAGCATCACAATGTCATCATATGGCGGTAGTGAGGTTATGGATCCAATAAAATGTTTCTGATCAATGGGCAATAAACCATTAGGAAGAACCTCATAATCGTATTTATTAATTCCAGCAATTACTAATTACTTGTTGTATCAATTGTAATAGCTACATTTTTTAAAATAAAATGTTCATACCTCTGACGGTGTTTTCTTTGTGGTGAGAATGTTGCTCTCCGCGTACTCCTCGACAAGGGTATAATAACTCTTCCTGTTCTCATTAGTTACTCAGACGCAACATGAGTGTTTATTTCAGTCCATGATCAATGGGGTTCTGTTTGCTTGTTCAAGGAGCTTTATCGCCTCCACCTTCGTCACTCACATTTCACCAACTTCAACAAGCTGTGTAGTAAATCATATCTTGTAAATATGTCCCACCATTAAACCCATCCGATAACAATCCGATGGCCCAGATCAATACCCATCTGCACCTTAATCCTCATATCAAACACCACCATTAAATTCAAGACCTCCCAAAATATGTACCCAATAAATCTCAAATCAAAATTCCTCCATTTACCCTCCCATCAAATGAAGAATCCATTTTGACCCCTCTCGTTAGTTTGAAAGACTTGAAACCAGATTCCCTTGATCTTAACACATCTGAACCAATCAGACCGCACCATTACCCTAGATACACCAAAACACCTACCCATAAAGTTTCAATCCCAGATTATTCCATTTACCTTCCATCAAACCAAGATTTTGTTTCGGTTCATCCAATTGACCCAAATTCTTATGATCTTGACCCTCCTAGACCAATCAGATATTTCCACAAGATCCCAAATACTCTAAAATACCACTCATAAAATTGCAGCCCAAAATACCTTTGTTTGCCTTTCCATCGCACCAAGATTTTGTTCTGAAACTTTAGAATAACCGAATCAAGGCCTTTCCATCGCACCAAGATTCCAATTAGATTGATGTATCTTTTGACATTTATTGTAAATTAATAAAATACATAATCGATTCATGTCATTGTGGTGTCTTTCTGTGTAGTACCCTTAAACCGGACAATTATGAGACTCGTGTTAGTTTAGAATCTTCACAGCCATTGAATAGATCTAGGGAGATTTATCCTACCAATGCTGACACTATTGTACTGCCAAGTTGGTTGGGGTGGCTCGTCTCAGCTACCAAGGTGAGACCTGAGGTACATGTAGTGTGGGTTTTCTTGAAACCCTGAACTGGACCAAAATTCTAGTATTGCCCGGGACCTTGGAGATAGATGGATAAAACTGAAATGTTACACCTGACCCCTAGGCTCGATTATGGTACTGCACTAGGTGTAAGATTGGGTTGTCTTTGATATGCCAATCAATGAGATCCTTAGAGAGGGTCAAAACCTGGGTATGTTGGAACAGTTTGAGAATTCACCTGAGTGGGTGATCATAGTGATAGGGTCAACCCCTTTGTCAGACAAAGTGAATGATCGGGGAATGCACTCTCTCTGATGGAAACCTAAACTGCCGGCAGTTGATTTCAACCGTTGAAATTTGTTTTTGCAAAATATATTTATATAAAGATATACATATATATATATATATATATATATGTATATATATATATATATATATATATATATATATATATATATATATATTTTGTATATTTTGGTTTCAAAATGTTTGCAAAAAGGTTTTAATTCCCGGGATCCATGTGAGTAGAGAGTGCAACACTGTTCTTTACAGTCGATGGAGAGGTCATCTCTTGTCGGGCAGTGTTTGATCATTTTGGGTTAAGAGGTTACGTGTAAGACCATTGAGGGTAATACCTGATGGGCTAATCTTGCATCTTCCCACAGTCCCTGGGTTTTCATAAGGTGGCTGGACCCAATGACCATTTAGTGTAAATATTGGGCCCATTAAGAGCCCAAGGTGATGGACTCAGGGGTTCACTGTCTCCTATAGTGAATATGGTCAGGCCTTGTAACAAAGGATAGGCTGAACCCATGTGGTTAATGTGTAGATCAATGTTTGGGTCCCATGCCATACAAAGAGAGCCAACTGGGCAGTAGATTAAGAGGTTAAGTGAGCACATAAACTTAATGGGCCTAAAGCCCAATTCGAATTGGGCTTAAGTCAGTTAATTAAAATGAGGCAAGATAGGATTTGTAATCTGATTGGGATTAGCTGAAGGATAAGATAAGATAAGTCTTATCCATTCAAGAGTCCAGATCCATATATCATATTTGGATTAAGAAACCCTCTCCTAATTAGATTAGGAGGATGATCTTGAGAAGGTTATAAATAAAGGGGGTGAATTCCTCAGATATACAGCACAACAATCTACAGAATTCTTCCTTGTTCTTGCCACCCCTACCCAATTCAATCTCCCTTGTGGGAGTGATTAAGAATTGTTCTTGATATTGCTTCTTGGTAGAAGAAGCAATTTGAAGTCGTGCTCACCTACCCTCCACTCCATTCTTGTTGAAGAATCCGATTCTTGCTGAAGAGTCGTGCTGTTGATCCTATTTCACTACACACTGTGTCATCTTCAGTGGAAGCGGATTTTGGTTTTCTCCTTGGGCCTGAACACCTTCATTGGGAGTTATTGCTACTTCGTATTAGGTATATCCCTCTCCTCCCTTTTGGTTTCAGATCTGGTACAGTTTTGGTTCAAGTTTGTTCATTGAAAATGAGTTTTCTAAAATAGGGAATGCGATTCCTAGATGGGAGAGAGAAATCTTTGAAATTTCGCCCAACCTTCCTGCGGGGTTCAGCCATCCATATGATGGATCTCTCATCCTTTTACCAGGTTCAAGCCCATTTGGCCCAATGTGACCCCTCCAATGAACTCAGAATGTTCAAAAACCTCACCTCGGCAAATTATAGTAAAAAATAACCCATTTACCTAACCATCTAAAAAGATTATGTTTTGATGACCTACATAAACAAAACCTCTCTGCGGTCCAGTCAGGGCCACCTCAAATCAACCCTATGATATTTGATCCAAAAATCACCACCATTGAACCAGAAACCTAGTTTGACCCCCTTAGACCCAGTTTGACCCAGTTTTTAGAAAATTACCAAAAAGCACCCTGGATTTCCTCAAATTTACCAAAATGCCCCTAACACTACATGTAAAAGCCCACATAAGTTTTCAATCTAAACTAATACACTGTTCATCGTCTCCTTCTCCTTTTCCCCACCTTAGCCATATTTCCCCTCTCTCACTCTCTTCCCTTCTCTCCTTCCTTTTCTTCTTTTTCTTTTTCTTCTTTTCGAATTCCCTGGAGACTACAGTCCATCTTCTTCACAGAGCATCGGAGGCGGAAAACGAGCGAGATTGAACTACCATGCACCGAAGATTTTCCCTCTCAAAACCAGCAGTAGCCGCTATCATTGCAACCTCCGATCTCTTTCATTGCTTTCCTCCCCTCTTTATTTACTCATTTATATCTTCCCCTCGCCTTCCTATTTTACCATTGTTCATCATCATTTCGGCGGACAACAGCTGAGTTTCAGTGCCTTCTTCTTAACGAGAATAGAGTCTACAGCGGCAATCTTCATCCCATTTTCTATTCTCATTCATCTTCGGCGAGCGTAGCATTGATCTTATTCCATTTTATATTTCTCATCGCCATTTTCCTATTCATTATCATCTTTGAACTCCCCACCATTGACAATCTCCCTCGTCTTGGGTATCTTTCGCCGGTGGAACTGAGTTCACAATAGCAACAGCAGCTCACAACACTGAAATTGATTGAAGTTCTCTGTTCCATTGATCGAATGCAGGCTGAAACCCACCCAGGTCTCGGGAACACCTATTTGGTTTGCTCAGACAAAGGACTGATGTTCTCTGTGTTTCGTTTAGCTATGACCTTTCATTTGAAGATATTGCTGATAGTGTAGCTTTGAATTCATCGAATAATCATTTTCTCGATCATTGAAAACTGAATCATGTTTGAATATTAAAGTTGGTAAGTCATGTATGCTATTGTCCATCTCCCTTTCAATTATTTCGTTCCAATAGCTTGATGTGTTTGCTTCATTCGAAGGTCAATCTGAAGATGAAATTTTCTATGCATTGTTACTCGGTGTTTAGTTTAAGTGTTTGATTTTGTTATATTTCGATCTCCAGTTGAATGAATGTATTGAAATTGAATTGCCGGCTTGAGTTAGCTTTTCGATACTATGATTTTCTAGTTATCTTTGTCACCCGAATTCTCGTAACAAAAAATAAGAAATCAAAATAGAAAGAAAAGAGCAAAATAAAAAGCGAGGAGTGGGAAAGCCAATAAAGAATCATAACAAAGACACGTTGGGAAGTAGAGATGAAATGAGATGGCCAGTTCAGTAGACCCGATCATGTTTAACTGATAAAAAAGTGATAATAAAAAGGGGAAGAGCAGAATAACGAAGTAAAAAAAAAAAAAAGAGAGAGATATAGCTAATAAGAGAAAGGTAAAAAATGAAAAACAATAAGAAAATTTTTAAAAAAAAAAAAAAAAAGATATAGAAATTAAGAATAAACTAAACAATAGGAAATAAATAAGTGAATAATAGCAATGATGGGAGGAGGTAAGAATATATATAAACATAATAAAAATGAATAAATAAATATCAATTCCAATAAAATTTATAATTGATGGTGTTCCATAAGGCAATGCCAATAAATAGGTGATAAAATCAATCCAAAAATAATAATAATAAAACAATAAAAATAGATGAGTAAAAATAAAAATAGACCTAACTTGTTTTTTATTTGTGTTGCTTATGAACATGTTCATAGTCAATTGAAGAATGTCGTTGTTTGATGCTTATCATTGTTTGGACCCCATGTGGGTCCCATCGATTGGACCCAAGAGAGGGGTGCCTAACCCCTTCCCTCTCCCATCTGAGTCTTACCTAGAATGGGTCAGTCAATGTCTCGGGCTTTGGAGTCACTATTAAAACAAAAATATCTTTGAAAACCATTATCGAAGGTCCCATCACCTCCATTTCCATAACTGATGGGTGGTGACTCCAAATCCAGCCCAAGTGATCAGTTTTCCGATGCTCACAGTGGCAGATCTGCTACCGTTGAAGTTTGTGACTTCCATAGGTAGGCCCTTGATTGTGTCCTCCTTCACATTCATCATCATGGATTATGGACTGATATTAGGTTTACGGAGCTACCCTAATCGATTAGCAATCGTCTCATCTTGTATCTTCCCATCTTGGCCGTTACGTACAATGGTCGATTATGGTATGGGTTGGTGGCGAACATATCCTCCATTGTGAATTTGACATTTAGTTTGTCTATGCGACTTGGTTATAGCGGCATTCTTAACACTTCTACCAATGCTCACATGGTGATCCATCAAAATATGCTACTAGTCCCTTGCTTGCTAAAGAATTGTTGTTGATCATCACTTTGCTTGAAGCGCTGAGCAACATGTCTATACTAGTACCATTGCAAGTTGTCATGCCTACCACATTGGTGCCTCCTCCTTGTGGATCAGTCAAGAGGGTATTCGTGTCGAACTGGGCGGGCTTCCTTCTGATGTTGTCATCCAATTTGACATTTTAGGATAACAGGCTCGCTGAGTAAAATAGTCCATTAGATTGTGGTGCAGGCATTGGTGGTAGTTGCACCATCTCGGCCCGTGTTTGTCCTATTTGGGGTTGACCCCAATAGCTATCGGCAGCAGGCTGATGACATGGTCTTCTACTAGCTTATTCATGATCATAATAGTGTCACTCTTACTACATGTGAACACTGGTAGGGTGGTGGTAATGAGGTGTCATTTTGCCGACCCTAGTTGCCACCACGATAATTTGGTCCCTGGTCAGATCCCCTCGTGTTGTGAGGTCTGCATTCGACAGCATACGCTTCTGGCCTAGCATATGTTAGCCCTAGTGTAGTAGTAAATTATGTCTTAGGGGCAATGATAGTTCATGCCATTCTCTCGATACACTTCCAGAGTTGGCTAAAAGTCTCAACTTTGACATTCTCGATGATGATCCTATAGGCTGGATGCATCCCATGTATACATTGCTCCACAAAGCTCTTCTCTATCACATGTTCTTTGAAGACTGGGTGGATAAGCTTTTGGAAGCACATGACATAGGCCAGGAGGGTGAACCATTTGGACAGGAATTTCTTGGTGAGTTCTCCCCAAGAGTCCAAGCTTCCGGTCATTAGGTTAACAAACCAGGAGTAGGTTGGGCTGGTGAATGACTTCGAGTATTCCCAAACTTTCAGATCACCATCCAGGGTGAACATGCCTAAGGAATCCTCAAACTTGTTGGCATGCTCTTCCAGACTTCCTTTCTAACAGTCATACAAGGGCCATTGTTGCAGTGATGTGTAGTCGACGAGGTATGGTCAGTACAAGATGCAGTTGGAATAAGGTTTTTGGAGCATGTGTTGACTGGGCTTTGTTCTACCTTTCTTCTATGAGGCCTTGTATGTATTCCCTAATTTCCATTCGGCTAATGGGTGCTTCAGCTATTGTGTTGCTTTGCTCCCTCGGGTGAGTTTGTTTTGATGTGACAAAGCATTAGGTTCTCTGAGCGGTGTTGGGCACAAGCATGTGGTCGAATCCTAGCGGGTATTACTTAGTTACCCTGATAATCGAGGCCCGGGTGGTTAGTCAGTGCTGGTACGGAAGGGCCTATAGGAGTAAATGGAGAGTTCTCGGGTGCGGCAGTAATTTGTAGGAGTAACTAAAGAGTGCCCCCCATCTCAGCCTTCATCAGTTCTAGTCATTTGAAGTAGGTTTCAAAGCCATAAACCTTGTGAGACAAGATTTTGATGTCAACTTGATTGTTGGTTTCTTAGGAAACATGGTCTTCGAGTTCCACGTTGGTCTTCTCAGGGTTGTTGTTCTATTCTTTGGGAATGGGTGATAGGTTAATCCTACAAGTAGGCATCTCTCGTGGTGAGGTAGTACAGGGTGGTCTTCTTGAAAGGCAAACATGGAGTGAGGTTGTTATTGGGGTTGTAGGTCGAGGTAGTGGGTATCCTTGGTTATTCGAGAGTCTTAGGAATGTCGGGTGACAATGAGGATGATAGTCATGTTGGAAGGGTTAGAATCCATTTCATGGATGGCTGAACCGTGCCGGATGGCTATGTGAAATTTTAAAATTTTTCTAACCCTTTTGGGAACCAATTTCCCATTTTCATGCTAAAGACAAAAGGCCTTTAGAGATACCATCTTATGATATTCCCTATCTCATAGCACTTATATTGTTCATGAGGGAACAAGCATACAATCCATAGGTCAATTTTTGGTCTTACCTAGTGACTCCCACTGATTTTCATAAAGTCATATTCAATGGGCACTAAATGGGATATCAATCAATGGTCTATGAACATCATGGCAATGATTTGTATTCAGCCATGATGGGCGTGCAGAGCCAAATAAGTCTTTTCATGAGCCAAGCACTTACGGCCCATGTACGAGTCACATTCACATAGCACATCAAATACATAATTAATCAAAAGTAAATTAAATCTTGTAAAACCCAAATCCGTTTAGATTAACACATGATCAGCCCATTAATGGATGAAGATATCTAATAATATGTATCTTGGTATATGAACCCAATTGCAAAAAGTAGTTTGGCCCATATAGTTGTTGTCCACATTAAAAGGGGCTAATCATGCTTTAATTTAATTCTAATTAGATTTTACAAGCATGGGCCAAATTGGTGCATGCAATGGCCCATCAAATCCCTGGCCTAGATCCAAATTATCACTTAATCAATGATCTAAGAGGTTGTTATCAGTCCCCGACCAACCATAGGCTTGGCCCATGTAAGTTGGACCAAAACTCAGTCTAATCATCCTAGGGTTTGGTGCCTAAAACATGCATCAATCCACATGGATTATGATATGAAAATTCTTAGTTATGGTTCACAATCAAATCAGCAAATAAATGGCAATATAATCAAATTAAATAACTAGGGTTGATAGTGTGATGGTCTAAATTTAATTCGAACAAAAGCCAAAAGCCATCAAACTACTATCTCCACACCCATCTCCTTCTCCATCTTTCTCCATGATCTCCGAAGAGTTCTCTAATGTAAATAAACTAGAAAAACCCTAATTTCTAATGCTTACATCGGAAAAAAAAACTAATACATTCTTTCTATAAAAATAAAAAGAATTAATAACAGACCAAATAATCAAATAATCGCATGGGGCACATAAATCTTGCCACCATTAGAGAATTCAATCTCCATCACACTTTCAGCCCAAGAATTCAAGAATTCTGCATAGAACAATTATAAATAATATCAAGAAAAATAAATATTATATTTTCAAATAATAGGCTCCAAATCTGAGAACTGAATTCTTAGTTTTTCATCTTGACTAGGCCAAATCGGCTAGACTAGTTCTTTCCACTTTGATCTTTCTTTCAAATCTGATTCGGTTCAGTTCAAGAACTGAACCTAGTGTAAGTACATGTAGTTTACCATCACCGAGATGACGACAAGGACATCAAAGGAAAATCACATGGACAAATCTCAACCGGGACACCTCTATAATGGCACGGAGAAACTTTATCAAAATGATTGAAGGATCACATAATTGCAATAAGCACAAAGAACCATCTAGGACTTGCAATGGGCATGAAATGTCTTCTAACACCTACAATGAGCACAGAAGACCACCCAAAAACTGTGATGAGCATTGAACATCACTTAAGACTTGTGATGGGCATAAAGTGATATCGTTAGTCTGAGACAAACACTCACTTCTAGCACCTTGTGATGGACATGAAATTGCAGCCCATGCTATAACGAACGGATGATAGACCTCAAGTCTGGGGACACCCGCCTACAGGAGATTAGTATTCCTTCTAGTCATAGCCAACTGTGACAAGGTGCCTTGAAGGCGATTAAGAAAACACCCAAGCATGCTAGTTAGATCTAGGTCTTTCCCTTGACACATGCCCACAAGGAAACTCATAAGGGGACGTAGCCTACACACGCTACGCAAGAATCCTTAGGAGAAAAGAAACTTTGTCCTTAAAGAATCTCGCTAGGCATGTGGTGAAATCCCAATGATGCTCCCTTAATAGCTGACATAAAGATAAAGATCCCCTTTCCTAATCGGAAAGGTTTCCTTTTATATCCTTCTCCTTATAGCCTTGGGGTCCTATTTATAAAAAGGAGAATAACTCTTCCCTACATAAGACACGACCATATAATCCTAATCCTAGAGTTTCTTAGTGCCTCTTTCTGTCTCTCTCGCTCTCTCTCTCTCTCTCTCTCCCTTCTCTGCTATTCCCCCACCGTCCTCCACAACCACCATTCTCTCCATTCTTCTCTCTTCATAGGCATCTTCTCCGAACCTTTGGATCTTTGACCAACCTCCAACCAATGTCCATGGTACCTATAATAGAATTTCTGTTCAAATCTCCAATTGCTGGTAGAGATGGCATTTTTTTTTAAGGGGGTGGGGGAGGAAGCAACATTTAGCAGTGCCCGTGGAAACCTCCACATCTCTAGCTGTAGGTCACTCCGATTACCATGTATTGAATCAAGATCAATCATGAAATTGGGGATTCTATAGCGCGAGCTTACAAAATAGAGGCAGTAGGAGATGTTCAATAAGACGTTGGCCGTCACCAATTCTCTCTAAGCCAGAGCTATCACAGAATCACTAAACTCTCGTTGTTTCACATCAAATCATCGCCAGATCATGCAAATTTGCCTAATTACTTCATCTTGTGATTTCTCTGGTCATATTAATTCAATGATGGTTTGTTGTCTTGCACTCCCAATTCAGTATCATTATAAATTTACTTTTTGGAAACCTAGGTGAGTCTTTTTATTTCCTTCTCTACTCAGCACGATCTATTGTTACCTAGCCATTGGCCCACTTTATCATGTAGACTGGTCAATAATCTTCCATTGATCATAGCACTACCTTTGATATGTAGTACAAGGGAATACAAAGAGAAAAATGATAAGTTTTGGATAATCAATCATTATCTTATATTGTAATTATCATCTTGGAACCCGCTAAAACAATATACCAAAAATAATATATGGCGTATAACTAACATTTGTATAAACAATTGTACACTTTCAATTTTATTTTAACGTTACATAAAATTTTCTTCACACCTTACTGGAAAGATGTGATATTGGGTATCTTGATCAAGTTCTATGTAATTAGAAGTCTCATCATGTAATAGATGGGCTATCTATGGTGCTTCAAGTTACAAGCGAACAACCATTTGATTTCAGCTTTAGCATCCTTACCATCTCATTTTCCATTCTACTTCAGTGATCGTATTTTTTTTTCTTTTCTAAATTTTTTATTCAATGCATATGCTTTGAGCACAATGTCCTCATCTTTGTTTATTTTATCAATGAAATTATTATTTGGATTAATATTCATTATTTTCTTTTAATAAGTCTTGAATCATGTTTCACGGTGCCCAAAAAAATGTTTCTGAAATCATTTTCAGAAAATGCTATTTCAGCATAGCTTTCCCATTCAAGTAATTATTTTCAAAAACATACTTTCAATATTGTCTTCTAAAATATGTTATTGTCTAGTTTCAAAATTGTGTTTCTCAAAAACATGATTCCAAACATGGTTTTCTTTTGCAATGAAGATATGACTTTATGTAGATTTTATGAACTTTAAAATGAGTTTTAAGCAAATGTTTACACATACATCACATACCTTGCAAATTGCTAACATTTTTCTTGCAAATCACATAGAAATCTTGAGCAACAAGTGCTAACCACCAATGCATCCTATACATTACAGGTCTACTCTACTAGACACAGGCATCGCCTCTAGGCTCAACACCCGATTGTAATAAGTCTTGGCAACCCTAGATGCTCATCGCAATTCCCTAGTAACCCCTTAAGGCCCTAACAACCCCAAGCGCTTAATCACCCGCTTACAGGAGATTAGTATTCCTTCTAGTCATAGCCAACTGTGACAAGGTGCCTTGAAGGTGATTAAGCAAACACCCAAGCATGCTAGTTAGATCTAGGTCTTTCCCTTGACATATGCCCACAAGGAAACTCATAAGGGGACGTAGCCTACACATGTAACGCAAGAATCCTTAGGAGAAAGGAAACTTTGTCCTTAAAGAATCTCGCTAGGCATGTGGTGAAATCCCAATGATGCTCCCTTAATAGCTGACATAAAGATAAAGATCCCCTTTCCTAATCGGAAAGGTTTCCTTTTATATCCTTCTCCTTATAGCCTTGAGGTCCTCTTTATTAAAAGGGGAACAACTCTTCCCTACGGAAGACACGACCATATAATCCTAATCCTAGGGTTTCTTAGTGGCTCTTTCTGTCTCTCTCTCGCTCTCTCTCTCTCTCTCTCTCTCTCTCTCTCTCTCTCTCTCTCTCTCTCTCTCTCTCTCTCTCCCCCTTCTCTGCTATTCCCCCACCGTCCTCCACAACCACCCTTCTCTCCATTCTTCTCTCTTCACAGGCATCCTCTCCGAACCTTTAGATCTTTGACCAACCTCCAACCAAATGTCCATGGTACCTACAATAGAATTTTTGTTCAAATCTCCGATTGCTGGTAGAGATGGCATTTTTTTTGTGGGGGAGGAAGAAACATTTAGCAGTGCCCGTGGAAACCTCCACATCTCTAGCTGTAGGTCACTCCGATTACCAAGTATTGAATCAAGATCAATCATGAAATTGGGGATTCTATAGCGCGAGCTTACAAAATAGAGGCAGTAGGAGATGTTCAATAAGACGTTGGCCGTCACCAATTCTCTCTAAGCCAGAGCTATCACAGAATCACTAAACTCTCGTTGTTTCACATCAAATCATCGCCAGATCATGCAAATTTGCCTAATTACTTCATCTTGTGATTTCTCTGGTCATATTAATTCAATGATGGTTTGTTGCCTTGCACTCCCAATTCAATATCATTATAAATTTACTTCTTGGAAACCTAGGTGAGTCCTTTTATTTCCTTCTCTGCTCAGCATGATCTATTGTTACCTAGCCATTGGCCCACTTTATCATGTAGATTGGTCAATAATCTTCCATTGATCATAGCACTACCTTTGATATGTAGTACAAGGGTACACAAAGAGAAAAATGATAAGTTTTGGATAATCAATCATTATCTTATATTGTAATTATCATCTTGGAACCCGCTAAAACAGTATACCAAAAATAATATATGGTGTATAACTAACATTTGTATGAATAATTGTACACTTTCGATTTTATTTTAACGTTACAGAAAATTTGCTTCACACCTTACTGGAAAGATGTGATATTGGGTATCTTGATCGAGTTCTTTGTAATTAGAAGTCTCATCACGTAATAGATGGGCTATCTATGGTGCTTCAAGTTACAAGCGAACAACCATTTGATTTCAGCTTTAGCATCCTCACCATCCCATTTTCCATTTTACTTCAGTGATCATATTTTTTTTCTAAACTTTTTATTCGATGCATATACTTTGAGCACAATGTCCTCATCTTTGTTTATTTTAACAATGAAATTATTATTTGGATTAATATTCATTATTTTCTTTTAATAAGTCTTGAATCATGTTTCACGGTGTCCAAAAAAAATGTTTTTTAAATCATTTTCAGAAAATGCTATTTCAGCATAGCTTTCCCATTCAAATAGTTATTTTCAGAAACATACTTTCATTATTGTCTTCTAAAATATGTTATTGTCTAGTTTCAAAATTGTGTTTCTCAAAAACATGATTCCAAACATGGTTTTCTTTTGCAATGAAGATATGACTTTATGTAGATTTTATGAACTTTAAAATGAGTTTTAAGCAAATGTTTACACATTCATCACATACCTTGCAAAATGCTAACATGTTTCTTGCAACATCACATAGAAATCTTGAGCAACAAGTGCTAACCGCCAATGCATCCTATTCATTACAGGTCTAGTCTACTAGACACAGGCATCACCTCTGGGCTCAACAACCCGATTGTAATAAGTCTTGGCAACCCCAGATGCTCTTCGCAATTCCCTAGTAACCCCTTGAGGCCCTAGCAACCCCAAGCACTTAATCACAAGCCCCTAGAAACCTCATTCACTCAATGACAATTCCATTACAACCTTAGGAGGCCCTAGCAACCCCAAGAGCTCATCGCAAATTCCTGGTAACCTCAAGAGGCCTTAACTACCCTAAATGCTCAAATCACAATTCCCTAGAAACCCTAGGAGGCCCTAACAACCCCAAGAGCTCATCACAATTCCCCGACAACCCCAAGAGGCCCTAGCAACCCCAAGCGCTCAACCACAAGTCCTTGGTGACCGAAGAGGCCCTAGCAACCCCAAGCGCTCAATGACAATTCCTTGGCAACCCAAGGAGGCCTTGACAACCCCATGAGCTCATTGCAATTCCCCGACAACCCCAAGAGGCCTTGGCAGCTCCAAGAGCTCAATCACAATTCTCTGGCAACCCCAATAGTTCATCGCAATTCCTCGGAAACCCTTGGAGTCCCTGGCAACCCTAGGAGCTCATTGCAATTCCCCAGCAACCCCAAGCGCTCAATCACAAGTCCTTGGCAACCCCAAGCGCTCAGTGACAATTCCTTGGCAACCTAGATAGGCCCTGGCAATCCAAGGCACTCAATCACAAGTCCCTAGTAACCCTAGGTGCTCAATGACAATTCCCTAGCAACCCAGGAGCTCATCACAATTCCTCGGCAACCCTGAGAGGCCCTAGCAATCATAGGCACTCAATTATAGCTCCCTAGAAACCCTAGAAGGCCCTAGCAATAGGAATGGCAATGGGTATGGTACCTATGCAAATTGCCCTACCCATTCCCGAACCCGCTTATGTATCCCCGATTCCAAACCTATCCCAAACCCATCTAACTTTTCCTCTCAATTTCCCAAACCCGTTAAACCCCTTGACCAAACATTTTCTACTAAAAAAAGGTTTCTTAATGATTATAGTGTGACTTGAACCCAAATCAATTAATGATAGTGCCAAATCCCTTAGCACTACTTTAAGCCACTAAGCCATCTTGCATTTTGTGTTATTTAATGAAATAAAATAGATTTTATTAATTTTTGTGTTCATCAAAACAATCAATACATATATATGGTTAACAATTCCAACTAAAAATTAAAAGAAATAATATTTAAAATTATTATTTTATAACTAAATGAAATAAACAATCTATTAAATCCAAATTTACATCAAATGATGATTTTAATCCCAATAAATTTATACAAATAAAATATTAATAATATAATCATTATCTAAATACTTAAAATTTATAAATCCGTGAATGATATATAATATAATAGGTTCATATATATGCATCCCAGGTATCGGGTATTAAATACCCAAAAGTCAAAACCCAAACCCCATAGGATTTAAATCTAAAATCCCAAACCCTATAGGGTTTTGATAAATAGGTCCTATTAGGGTCGAGATGGGTCGGATACCCAAAATTCTCGCAAAATTGCCATCCCTACCTGGCAACCCTAGGAGCTCATCATAAAATCCTAGCAACCCCAGGAGGCCCTATAAATTCCAGGTGCTCAATGACAATTCCTCAGAAATCCAGGAGGCCCTAGCAACCCTAGGCACTCAATGACAATTTCTTAGCAACCCCAGGAGCTCATCGTAGTTCCCTATCAACCCCGAGAGATCCTAGTAATCCCAGGCGCTCAATCCCAATTCCCTGGAAACCCTAGGAGATCGTCATAAAACCTAGAAACCCCAGGAGGCCCTGTCAAGCCCAGACACTTAATGACAACTCACCGACTACCCCAAGGGCTCATCGCAATTTCCCAGCAACCTTGGGAGGCCTTGGCAACGCCAGGTACTCAATGACAATTCCCTAGCAACCCCAAGAGCTCATCGCAATTCTTCGACAACCCTGGGAGGCCCTAGCAACTCTAAGTGCTCAATTGTAATTCCCTAGCAACCCTAGAAGGCCTTGGCAAACCCAGGAGCTAATCATAAGACCCTAGCAACCCCAAACGCTCATATCATAAAACCCTAGGAAGCCTTAGAAACCCTAGGCGTTCATATCATAAAACCCTTACAACCCCATGAGGCTCTACCAACCTGAGGCACTCAAATCACAGAACCCTGGCAACCCCAAGCATTCACATCATAAGACCCTGGCATCCCCAGGCCGTCATCTTGTAGAACTTAGCAATCCATGTGGGTATCTTACAGATGATCCTTGGCAGCCCTAGGCAACAATCTCAAAGAGCCCTAGCAACCTAAGCAAGTACCTCACCGAGCCTTGGCAACCCTAGGTGACTAACCTCCACAAATCCCATTGAACCCAAGAAGACATCACAAAAACCCTAGCAGCATTGCACATTACTAGTGAAGCCCTAGGTAACCAATAGAACAAGCCAATAATTTGCTTTATCTTTGTCTATATCGGAAACATATACAAATAGAAAGTTTACTATAATCAAATAGTTGCGCAATAACTCGACACTAGTGAGCTCCAACACCATCCATCTCACGCCAAGACTAGTAGAGAAAGCACTCTTTCAATTGATTGTTAATCTTTTAGCACACTGACCAAACTAGATGACTACATATCCCACGCTCGGTTCATGCTTAAATCACAAGAATAACGTGTTCCTTCCAAAAATTTTACACACCAAGTGGGGGCTTCCTATCACCTTTGTACCATATTTTTCCCCTACCTAATACTTCACTCACAAAAATGCAAAGTCCTAATACTTTAAAGCTATCTTCAGAACTTTTCCAATTTTAGAAAGCCACCAACAACACATGAATCACATTAACCACACAACATATGCTTATTGATAGCATTGTGCAACCACTCAGGTGTTCCAGAAACTTTAAGCACATATCCATGCGCTCGAGGCTCTATATACACCTCTTGGAAAAACATGCTAAACCCAACCCCAGAAGTGGGGGCTACAAACTAGATTCGACCTCCCCTCTCTCAAATGTTTCTTAATAAAATACCTTCTATAAAAAAAAAAAGAAGTGGCCAAAATTTCAACCTAGCCTCTTACCTCTCTCGATTGTTTCTTAACAAAATGCCTTCCATCAAGAAACAAGGGGGTTGAAATTTCAATCTAATCTCCTACTCTCTTGAATATTTCTTGATAGAATTTCATCTATCAAGAAGCATGGGAGCTAAGCACTAAGAACAACAAATTGCTCTTAGTCCATTCATTAAGAACTAAAAGTAGAAAATCACAGAATCACCAAATCCATCCATCACAGCTCAAAGTGCACTTAGAAGAAAAGATAACCAATGCTTAAACTTGTGGGAGTGTTTCTCGATAGAAGACATTCTATCAAGACACGGAGGGGCTGAAAATTAAACCTACCACATGCACCACTTGTTTCTTGATACAATGCTTTCTATCAAGAAATAGGGGGTTAATACAATAAAGGAAACATTGAATTGCACCAACCTCGTTTGATACACCATTAAGCAAAGGCACTGGTGGCAATATTCTTTCCTCAGAGCCACTATCCACAATCCTTCATTTCCCAAGCTCCATGAAATAGATCAGCCCCCAACACCAACCTCGAAGCCCAAAAGCTAATGCAACGAACTCAGTGCCCAAGCCAACGGGTCATAAAATGAACTCGCTACCCAACCAATCGCTTTGATCCATGCTCTCATTGCCACACAATATCCAATTCTGATCAATAGACATCAACCACTCCATCACCTTGATGAGATGCGGTAATCAGCAACCCCCCTCCCTCTTCCTACCACAACTCTAAAAATCGATGGAAACTAACTTCCCCATCTCCAAAGTACCCAATTACAAAGACACATGTCCATGCAAGCAAAAGGCAAACCACGAAGAATGCTTATTGACAAGAATACTCTCGTTAATAAGCAGGGGGGCTAATTGAAAATACATGTAGTTTACTATCATCAGGACGAAAACGATGACGTTAAAGGAAAACCACACAGAGAAATATCAACCGAGACACCTCTGTAATGGCACAAAGACACTTTATCAAAATGATGGAAGGCTCACACACTTGCAATGAGCATAGAGAGCCATCCAAAATTTATGATGGGCATGAAATGTCTTTTGAGACCTACGATAAGCACAAAAGACCACCCAAAAGTGGCATTGCCAGTCTGAGACATACCCAATACACTACTAGCACCTTGTGGTGAACACGAAATGGCAGCCCATGTTGTAATGAATGGAGGATAGACCTCGAGGCCGACGACACCCGCCTACGGGAGATTGGGATTCCTTCTGGTCATAGCCAGGTGTGATAAGGTGCCTCAAAGGCAATTGAGCAAACACCTGAGCACGTTAGTCAGATCTAGGTCTTGCCCTTGACACGTGTCCATAAGAAAACCCGTAAGGGGACGTAGCCTACACGTGCCACACAAGAATCTTTAGGATAAAAAAAACTTTATCCTTAAAGGATCTCGCTGAACACGTGGCAAAATCCTAATGGTGTCCCTTAATAGTCGACATAAATATTAAGATCCCCTTTCCTAATAGAAAAGGGGACCAACTCTTCCCCATGGGAAACACTACTATATAATCCTAACCCTAGGCTTTCTTAGAGGCTTTATCTATCTCTCACTCTCTCTCTCTTTCTCTCTTCTCTACTCTTCTCTCATCGTCCTCCACAACCATCATCCTCTCCCTTCTTCTCTCATGGCCATCCTCTCCAGACCTTTAGTTGCTTAGCCAGCCTCCGACCAATTTCCACCATACCTACACCTAGAGCTCTGATACCACTATTGGAAGTGTTATAATCCATCTCATGGATGGCCAAACCATGCTGAATGGCTGGGCGAAATTTCAAAATTTTTCTAATCCTTCTATGAACCGATTTCTTGATGAATTTGAAAATTGAATTTCTAGATCGATCTTGCACTGAACCAAACCAGATTTGAAACCAAATTGAAAGGAGATTATACCTAATATGGAGACCACAAATCGTAACTCCCAAGATGAAATTTCATGCCCAATATTAGTTCCAAAATCGGCCTCCAACTAAAGATGTCACAGTGTACATGAGAAATTGATTCAGCAACTCTGATTTCAACGAATCTACTATCAAACTGGCTTGGGTCGAGTGGGATGAATGAGCCTGAATTTCTTCAATGTTTTTTCTTGCAAAAACATAGAAGAAAAGTAATATAAATCAGTTCTTAAAAAGCCCAAGTCATGATGGGTTTCTTGAGAGATAAGAGAGAAGAAGAGAGTGCAAGAATTTGGAGAAAGAAGTCCAAGACTGGTTTGCCCACTTCTCTATTTATCTCTATATGGAGAAAACTCCTAATCTGATTAGGAGATGATCCAAATCTGATTTGGATCAAAACTTTTCTTTTCTTAATTGATATAAACATAATCCTCTTAAGAGGATAAGTGCTCCATACCTAGTTTTGACCCAAATCAAGTTGTCATGTGACAACTTAACCAATCATATTATTAATGAGCCTTAGGCCCATTTATCTTATAGGCTCACACCCCTAAGTGTTGCATGGACACTTTGAGCTTGATGTTGTATGGTGTAGGACCGCACAAAAGTCTCATACAAGTCCATGAGGGTTCAGCCCTACTTTTGGAAGAGATTGGGCCGAATTCACTACTTAAGGCAATGAACCCCTAAACCAATCAGCATGGACTTGGTTTGGGCCCAACATTTACACTTAAAAGATCCTTGGATTCTGCCACCCTATGAAGACCCAAGGAGAATGGACTTATGTGAGATAAAACCTATCAGGTAATCAACTTTGTAATGGTCTCTTACACTTAACATCTTGGCCCATAATGATCAAAACACTATCCTACAGGGAATGACCTCACCCTTGGCTACAAGGTGTAGTGTCACACTCTCTACTCAGATGGATCCCGGGATTAAAACCTTAAAACCTTTTGCAAACCTTTTTCATAAAATAGTATAATATAATATATAAATACATTTTACAAAACTAGATTTTAAACACAAATGAAGTCCATTATCGGTAGTTTAGGTTTCCATCAGAGAGAGTGTAAACCCTAATATTCACTCTGTCTAGCAAAGGGGCTGAAACTATCATTATGATCACCCACTCAGGTGAATTCTTAGATTACCCCAACATACCTAGGTATTTGAGACCCTTGATGGATCTCCTTGGTTGGCATATCAAAGATAGCCCAGTCCAATACCTAGTGCCATACCATAATTAAGTTAAGGGCTATGTGTAACTTTCCAGTTTTGCCCATCTAACTTCAAGGTCCAAGGCATAACTGGAAATCATTATGGGTTCAGTGCTTCTGATAAACACCCACTGGTTGTTCTTGGGGTCTAACCCTAGCAGCTAAGACAAATTGTTCCAACTGCTTGGCAATACACCAATGTCAGCCTTGTCAGGATAAACTCCCCAAGTCTATACAATGGTTGAGAACATTGTAAACTAACACGAGTCTCTTAAGTGTCCAATTTAAGGGGTAATACATAGAAAACACACCAATATGAACATGAAACAACAATGTACTATATTCATTTACAATCAAATGTTTATGTATATCAATCTGATTGGAGCTAAGGGCATACTCTGTCTAACAAGTTATGCCCCAGGGTTGTACCTCCCCTTCCTTTCTATAGGGGGGATCCCAAGGCTATTAAGAAAAGGATCCATAAGGGAGACTTTTCCTATTAGGAAAGGGAATCTTTATCTTTATGCTGATGACCATAAGACTGCCATTGGGATTTTGCCACGTGTCCAGCAAGATCCTATATAATAAAGTTCCCCTCCTTTTGAGGATTCTCATATGACACATTCCCTTAGGGGTTTTCTTGCGGCCATGTGTCAGAAACAGGATCTTGGTTTAGTTAGCTTGTTCGAGTTTGTTACAGACACGCGATGTCATCCTTCATTCGTTACTACTCTATATTATTTTTCGTCGCTCATCACAGGTTTCTAATGTTTTCTCTATGCTTATTGCAGATCCCAAAAAGGTGTTTTATGTCCATCACATGCCTCGGGTGACTTCTCTTTCTCATCGTAGGTATAAGTACATATAGTTCCTTAACAACCAATCATACTAGAGGTGTCAAAATAAGACTACATGTGCATACATAATGCCCTAGAAGCCATTTAAAAACCTGCGATAAGTCCAAAGAGAGCTCAAAGATCATCCCATACTTGCGACGAGTCCAAATGGCCATCTCAATCTTGTGATGAGCTCAACAAGCTATCTCAAGCCTGTAATGAGCCCAAAAGCCACCCTAAATCTAAGGCTCGAGGAAGTTGTGACGTAGCACCTCGAGGGTGATTGAGCACACAATCAAATACGCCAGTTAAACCCAAATCCCGCATTTACCACGTGGGCACAAGGAAACCCATGACAAGATGTAGCCTATATGTACTAGGCAAGAATACTCAAGGAAAAGGGAACTTTGTCTTTAGAGGATCTCATCGGACACGTGGCGAAACCCCAATGGCGTTCCCTTGATAACTGACATAAAGACAAGGATTCCCTTTCTTAATAGAAATCAAACCCTTTTTTGGGATCCTTTTCTTTAAAGTCTTGGGATCTCCCTTATAAAAAAAGGTTGCAAAGTACAACTAGGGGTGTTCTCTTCAATCACCCTCACTACCCAACTTTGCTAAGATTCACTAGGAGCATGAGCCTATCCATTATTTCCCTTATAGACTTAGGCCCTAATCCTTCTTCATCCTTCAAGGAGACCACCCTATCTAGCCTCACCTAACCTTACCACCACACTTACAGCAGGTGCTTGAGATTTTTGTTGTTTTTTTTTATTTTTTGGTGGACTGTTTTTGTGCCAATAGGGTGTCCCAGCCTAGATTTCTTCACATGGTTTTCCTTTGACGTCCTCACCGTAATCGCGATGATGATGACCACATGCACTTACAGTTAGTAATATATTTATAGAATTTATATTCATTTTCCTAGTGTATCTATGTATTTTCATGTTTTCGTCTATATCTAAGTGTTTCCAAAGTGTATCCATCCGTATATAATTTGTCCAATACCGATACTTTAATCCTTACTAGTAATATTTACCATGTGTTACATCAATCAAATAAGCAAGTCAAAAGAGAAACAAGCTTCACCAAGAAAGATGTGTGGCACATCTACTTCCTTTTTTTTTTTTTTTGAATACTTGCTTTTTCTATGGACACATTTTCATAATCCTCAACATAGATTTCTTATACAAAGTTTAATGCTATCAATGAAAGATTGATCTCTTTTTGTTAAAAACCACATTATAATCATTTTGTTTTTTTTTTAGTCAATAAACTAAATTAAATTTCATCATTTATTAACTTTTCACCTTTTTTATTAATTTTCAATCAAGCCAAAAGTTTCACTGACCCGTCATTTCATATTCAGGCTTTTCGAAAACAAGTCTCACTGACCCGTGTAGGTCGTCTTCTTCACCCGAACTATCAGACGGGTCATGTGCTGACCCGATTAGTTTTTTGAGTGTTTTTACGTTTTTTTTGTTAACACTTGTTTTTTCACAATAAAGAAGACGTTTGGCCTCCTACCCGCTGTTTGCAATGGTTTGGAAGAGCTGAAACGTCCATGACCTCTGAAATGTCTTTCTCTCTCTCCGTCTGTCTGACCTTACTTCATCTTTGTCTTCCAAACCCATTTAATTTGTTTTCTTGATCACCTTCTCTCTAGACTACTCTAGACAAGATGATGCGTCCCCCTGAGCAAGAGCTTGGAATCAGTACTAATGGGTCTAACAATAATGTCCCCATTGTGAACCGCAGCTCGAACAATATCATGGGCATGCCACGCTCTGTGCTGCCTGCTTTGTCCAGTAACATCAGCCTGTCTTTGGAGGATCAGATGCATGAGCAGCTGCAGGCAGCCATGGGCAGCCAGTGCTCACTACTACGTGGGTCATTGCGCCCTATCACACTTAAGATAATCAGATGAAGCTTATGCTCTTCATGCTCTCAAGTTAAATATGGATCATTGAATTTTAATTTCGTCGTACATGCATTTGTTCTTTGCAATTTGAAGATGTGAGTTAGCATAAAGCTGAAGAAGTCCGGTGGATGTTGGTTTCTGCACCGGAACCCAGGCCTGCTGAACGCACCATACTCAACGACGTTACTGGGGTTGTCCAACCGAGCGACCTCCTAGAAATGCTCAGCCCATCTGGCAACGGGAAAACGACGCTCTTGACGGCCCTGGCAAGCAGACTCCCAAGGAAGTTCTCTGGCAGCATCACCTACAATGGGTAGACCTTCCCCGGCTCCATAAAGCGCAAGATCGGGTTTGTGTCACAAGATGACGTACTATATCCCCACCTCACCGTGTTGGAGACGCTAACCTACGCCGGGGAAGTTCTCCAGCAGCATCACCTACAAGTGGGTCAGTATCAAGCAAGAGATGCTGGTGAACCCGAGTCTGTTGTTGCTAGATGAACCCACGTCGGGGCTCAACTCCACCACCACTCAGCGTATCGTGGCAACATTGCAGGGGCTCGCAAGAAGCGGAAGAACGGTGGTGATGATGATACATCAGCCATCAACCCGACTGTACCGGATGTTTGATAATCTAGTAGTGTTATTGGATAGGTGCCCGATATACAACGATAGCACGCCTCGGGCACTCGAATATTTCGGTACTATCGATTACATGCCAGGGGTTAATCTCGTCAATCCAGCTGATTTTCTGCTAGATCTACTCGGGGGTTAATTTCAGTCTGGGAAGGTGACGAAATTAACCCCCGTTTAACGTTAACGTTTTCCGTCTGGGAAGGTGACGAAAGGGAGGTTTTTGTCGAGTTTTTCAAAAATTCAGGGGAGGTATTTATTAAAATGAAACTAGAGGGGAGGTTTTTATGATTGTCAAAACTTTAGGGGAGGTTTTTATATTTTATCCTAATTTTTAACCATTGTTTAATTTTTAATGATTTTATTGTTATCTAATAATTTTGTTGATTTTTTAATTATATTTTTATCAAATATTAATTTTTACGCATTTATTAATTTAAAATCATTTTTTATTTTTTATGTTTTATTATTTTTTAATCATGTTATTGGTTTTTAATCATTTCATTAATACATCGTTTTGTTAATTTTTAATCACTTTTTAAAGATATACTTAGCAATTAAATTGTTTTATTATTTTTAATCAATTTATTAAAATTTTAATTAGTTTAATTCATTGTAAATAAAAATTATTAAATTTTTTATATTTATTAAAAATTATTAAATTCTTAATCATTTATTAATTGTTGATCATTTATTAAATAGTTAAACATTCTCCCCTCAAGGCCATATTTACTCAACTAAATGTTTCCTGAGTAACACTTGCCCCAATAAGTTCACTGGATCATGTTCTTTTCATTCCCAAATAATTAATATAATAACCTTTTACCTATAAAAGGCTAATGGTAAAATGGTCAGACTCGTACCCACCATCCCCTATCGGTGTATCGGGTGTCTCAATAATTGTTTTTTGAATTTTTTTTTTTTTTTCAAAACTGGTTCAAGGGAACTAGTTTAGGACCTCACCATCCCCTGGACCGATCAGACCCGATACACCCACTATAGGGACATATCGGAAGGGTCCCAAAACGATATGTATAGGTTGATACGGACCGATACGTAACAATACTTTGAACCTTGAGTTGATCAACGGGAAAAAAAATACCCATTGACCAACTTTCCCCTCTTATTCTCCGTTAAACGAATGTACCAAACGAATGGGGCCCAAGTGTAAAATAGTCAACTGTCATTTCATAGAACTGAATATTCAAATTTTTGAACATTTTCAGCAATCAAATGTCAAAAAATAGGCAGAAAGTAACAAATTCTCAGAGTAATTTATTAATACTGTTCTGCTTTTCAAATGCCATCAATGTCACCAAACAAGAGCTGTGTGAAGGTGGTAATCGATCACAAAGTCTCCACTACAACCAGCTCCAGACCTTACTACCTGAGAAATTCCTTCAAATTTATGGCTACGTACCAGAAAGCAAATTGTCACGTAACATCAAATATACGTTTTTACTTTTCTACTGTACTGATGGTAGTTATATCAGTAGAACCAAACACCACCCAACATTTTTTTATCTGCAGCACCCAGCAATATCATTAAACAAAGCATTAGTTAACCTCTACTTTAATTTGTAAATGAGACATAGCCTGCCACCATAGCATTTAGCATTGAATTACCAAGATGCATTATAATTGTTGTCTATCAAAAATAAGAAGATCCATTATAACTGCAAAATAAGCACTTTGAAAACCTGCTAGGAGTCGTCAAGCAATTTTAGTGTATATTATTTTACATAAAAGTTACAACAGATGGCATAATCTTAAAAAAGATAGAAGATTTTTTTAACCAAGATATATAAGTTTATTGTGCCCATTGCCATGCATGCCTTGCTTCATATTCTCATTAAAACGTGAATTACATTTAAGAACCATCAGAACACATCTGGTGGCTACATCTCTAATCTAGAAACTAGTCAAATACTTCATCATACAGAAATACATCCCAGTAAAGATGCGTGTTTGAACTACAAATCAGCCTCCTAACATTTGTTAAGGGTCCATAGGAAGCCCAGGACTTGAACCCAAAACCAAGAAAGCAAATTTTGGAGAGGGAGAGAGAAAGAAAGAGAGATGGATAGATAGATCATCTTAATGAATGAAACACAATTAATAAGGATCGTAGAGAAGAAACAAACTTACTGTACAGGCAAGAACTGTACAAGCAGAGATTCCCAGCTGCCCGATAACAATTCCATAGGAAGCCCAGGACTTGAACCCAAAACCAAGAAAGCAAATTTTGGAGAGAGGGAGAGAAAGAAAGAGAGATGGATAGATAGATCATCTTAATAAATGAAACACAATTAATAAGGATCGTAGAGAAGAAACAAACTTACTGTACAGGCAAGAACTGTACAAGCAGAGATTCCCACCTGCCCGATAACAATTCCAACTCAATCAGAGCCCCAGCAATGACAGAAAGACCCATCTACAACCTACCAAGCTTGGGTCAGAAAAGGGGTCCAATAGGAAGTCAGACTGTTGAGGCATAACATTTAAAGACCACAACAATCCCCACCAACATATCCACTAATCGTCCAACTCAACAAGTTGTGCTCGCCTCTCTGCTGCTTGCTTCCTGATAAAAATGCCCCACCTTAAAGCTGCTTTGAGTTTGAGCCATCCTACAACAGCCTTTCCCGATGGACGCGAACGATCCTCATCAAAACTAAAGTTTGGTGATGGGGATGGCATGTACGAGTATGAGTAGCCACCATCATCAGGTACACTTACAGCAGCATGGCCACCCATGCTAAAGATACGAAGTAGGTGCTGCATGTCTTCGTTCTCAAGCATCTCATGACTTCTCATGCGTATCTCTTCCTCTGAGAAGAAGCCTTCAACTCCCCCATTTTCTCGGTTATGGGACCAATCATCATAAGTTGCATTTGATGCCTGAATAGATGGACCTACATTCTCGAACCCTGTTGTTGAAGATTGAGGTGGCCCCAAGGCCAACCCGACAATGTTATCATTTCTTAGAATTTGTGCTTGATGTGAAGTGCTGATCATCTGGCTTTGAGTCGCAAACGAATTGCCATCAAACTGAATATGAGCACTGGAGTTTACTTGTGACTGGGTTGGATATCCAGTGACCAGATTATCATTATATCCTGAAACTCAAAACAGCATATGCAAGTCAAAGTAATGTGCAACTTACCACATCTTACAAGGTTATTCTTTTTTAAAGCTTTCTGGAAGGGGAGGGGAAGGGCTTCCCGCCCAATCAAAGAATTTAGACAGCATAGGGCCTGGGCCTTCAGGCTGAGATCAAATTTTAACAAATGCTCAACCAAGCCCATACCCTAATATTTTAACTAGGATTTTACAATATTTGATTGGAAAGTGGAAAAAAAGTTCCTTTTGTAGTAGAAAAATATTCAAAAAATACTATTATATATCTGTTGGTTGACAATAATCTATTTATGCTTTTATTTTATGTGAACCAATGTGTCGTGGCATGTTATGACTTATGAGGGCCCCACCCACCCACACAGAGAGTACGAACCATTCACGTTACAAAAATTGCTTACCACCAACATTCAGGCCTGAATCCATCGAAGACTGCTCTGAAGGAACAGGAAGGCGAGGTACAGAAACTTGTTGATCAAATGAATTAGCATAATCTGTTGGAGCCATTGGAAGCTCATTTCTAGAACTTGACCTCGTGTTCTGCTTATAGCTCAAAAGTGCCTTCCCATCATACTCTATGACTTGCCCCCAATTGTCATATGCCTTCTTCACCAAGGAATCAACAAAAACCTGAAATGATCCATCATGATCTATTCATCAAAAAAAATTATATTCAAAAAAAAAAAATGAGCCATCATGATCACAATTCTAATTCGACTCAGAATGAATTGCTCGTGTAGTAGTCCGGACAAAAGAGGAACAGAAATATTCTTTGCTTGAATTAGGTGGTTTAGACTTAGAGAAGCCTGAAATGTATAGCAGTCCAGCAGATTGCTCTCGGATTGAATTTAAAAGACCAAATCAACAACCTAGCATTTCATGAAACCCTGTCGCGTATGCAGAAATCGTACCCGGGAATATATGATACTAACCTTCTGACTTTCAGAAAGAGAATCAACTGAATAATATTGTCCACCTGCAATAAGGCCACTCAACTCATAGATATTGTTAAAAACAACACCAACATTCCTTGTGTCATCAGGATAGTAAACATAGAGCTTCCCACTCAAAACACAAGTCTTTGCATGCTCTACAAGAACCTCCCACATCTTATTTGACATGCCACTTCCAAGAATCTACAACCACAAAATAGAAAAATCAGAGAAAAAACTCAAAGATATGGATTAAATAATCCAACAATAGAGTGTGACATTCTTACATTTCGCAGTCCTTGTTGGTCTCTAACCACAAATCTAAGAAAATCTTCAACCGTGAATATACCAGCCTTATTCAACCTCTTGTGGAATGATCCATCCTTGCCAATCTTCTCCAGTCTCCACACTTCATCATTTAATGCAGGTGGATAGTGCTTCTTGTATACTGGAATGAAAAGAAAATGCATATTAGCATTACACGAAAGTGTTGTAACAAAGAAATTCAATGATAACAGAGAGTTTATCATACGTTCTCCTCTATGATCCTTAACAGTAAAAGCATCTGTTTTTGCTTCACGAATACGAATACCCTCACAGAAGCCTGATGCAACCTTTAATCCAAGCCTGAATTTCCTGCTCCTTATCCAACTTGAGTTGTCTGTAAATGTCATCTCTCCTAGAGTTCCTACACCTTCCTTCAGTGTTACTTGCAAATCTCCAGTAAGAAGAGGCCTCTTTCCTTCACGCTCTTTCACCACATGGCTTTCAAAGTCTTCCTGAGTCCAGCCGTCATCATCCTCATTGTTAAAGTCACCTTCAAGCACAACAACATCCAATTTTACTGAGGCCTCTGGCCCTGTTGTGACAACATGACCTGTGTTTGCATCTAGCAAGACAACATGGACTGCAGTGCCCTGCTCCCCCTCTACTTTACCCCCAGTAAAAAGGGGGAGAGACAGCCTTGACCTGAAGTGCAGCTGCAAGTTCCTCCCATCAGGTCCTTCTATTTGTTTTGGAGAAGACCTGCATTTTCTTAAATCATAAAGAGTTAGAAACAAAATATATCAAATAATGATCATCAACAGAAGAACATTTAACAGAGTGATAGCCATGACATAGAACAAAATGAGAATAATGTAACCATATAGCTAACTACAAGTAGAGATTAAATACATAAATTCTATGTTTTTCAAATCTCGTAACACAATACTCTTGAACCATAAAGAAAAATAACCAACAATTTGTTAACTGGCTAGTGTAGGATTAATACCAATAGTATTTGACCTTAAAGTCCTTAACAAAACCAGATAAAAATTCTGCTACTCAAATACACCATAAACAAGGAATTGAAGATGAGAATCTGAAACACAAAAATCATAAGGTAAAACACTTGACATGAAGCCAAGGGATCAACATGAAAAACATTGACTTTATGTCAGTATTACTTTACTCTTTTATATGCCCGCTCACTAATATTTGATGAACTCTAAAAGGATTTGAAATACTAGACAATTTAGGAATTAGGAGATTTAAATGCTGTTGAGGTTTATTTATCCCACATAAAGCATCCCTTGGATAAAAATGAAGTATCAGTTGGTGCAATTTCAGTCCAGAATACCATAAATTTGATGAGACATCAACTTCTCCCAGCTACAGAAATTATATTAATTTAGCCTTTCTTCAATAAACTAACTAATTCAATTACCAGTTTAGCACTTCATCTCCAACATGACCACCCATACGGTAGAGTCACCATCTAATAGAAATGAAGCAGGAAGCATTTCTGTAATCTTGCCAAAAATCCTCTCAGCCAATGCCCCTAAGCATCAAATGGCAGTCAAATGTCCTATTTAATCTGTTAGAACCTTCAAGCTGGTATTGCATGTAGCCTTCATTCATACTCATACTGACAACCTGAGAGTATGTTATGATTAACCTTTCTTCTTTTTTTTTTCTGATAAAAGGCAAAGTATTGTCATTTCGGCTCAGTTTGAAAGGAGTACAAATACAAATATGTACAGTACAAATACATACAAAATACAAAGTTCGGAGTTCTACATATTTGTATTTGTACTCCTTCCAAATGGAGCCTTCATTAATATCAAAATAAAATCCTTGTACAACTAGAGGCTGTCAATGGGAAAATTACAAAAATTTCCCCATTCCTTAATAACACTACCATCCCTCTGAATGGTTGATAAAAAGGCTTTCATGTGCAAAAAATGTACTACAGTTTCTTCCTTTAAGGTGCTTATGTATACTCAACCAAGAAAATAACTTTCCAACTATTTTTGGACAACTGCACCAACTGAATACTGCTGATCGTGAAAAACCCTCTCATCTCTTTCCTGCCAAATAACCCAAAAATGGCTGCCGTAATTATACTCCAAGCAACTTTCCCTTTTCAAATCATCCCTCCAAGTACCGCCCCTTTAGAAACTCCTCCACAGTTGCTGGGCAGCAGCTTCTTATACTAAAAATACCCATAATTCTAGTCTGGACCAATGAAAAGAAGCTGCAATGTAGTGGCAAATGGCCTGCCTTTCTTCTAGTTTTTTTTTTATTTTTTCTAATTTTAAAATTGAACAAACTAACTCAAGTGGCCAATCACCTTTAAGACTTTTATATCCCCTCATTAACTCACCATAAACTCTCTCTCCTCATTAATTATGTAATTAACTTTCCTTCAATAACTCATGCCACTATTTCTCTCTCCTATCCATTACTCCACTAATTCATCAGCTTCAGATATATTTACATTAAACTATAATTATTAATAAAAATTGATTATATTGAAATGGAGATGTTAAATGATATAAAATTAGGCTAAATAATCTACTTCCATTTAAAAGATGGTTAATTTGTTAATAAACCAATTAATTTGCATTCTAGAATAAATATTATTTACTTCACTCAACAAATAAAACCAATGTTTTAAAAACTGACTTGGAAGCTAAACAGTTTTTGCCTCCAGGTCACAGTTCAATGATTCATCTGTATATGTATAATACTATACAATATAATTATATTATAGTGTGTATGTATATTGTTTTAGATATAATTTGTACTTTTATTTTAGTTTTTAATTTTCATAAATAAAAGAGCTGAAATTAAAAATTGAGGCCAAAAATTCAGTTTTTTTTTGTATAGTGGTGTTGCAAAGATCACACAGGTTACCCAATCAGACAACCAAGCACAAAGTTATGTCTTCCAAAAGTTTTCAATAATTTGTGATCCAATGATTGGGTCAAAAGGGTCAAGGGTTCAACTACCCACCCAGCACAGGTCACACAAGTTTTGGTCAAGTCAATGGTTTTTGACAAAATAGTGGGTTTTAGGAAACCCAAAATTAGAAATAGGGCCAAGTGACAGTTTGAACAGTTCAACCATTCGAGTCAATGACAGGTTGAAAAATGAAAACATTGAATAAAACATCATAAAAATTATAATCCGTTTATATTCATTTAACCATAGAAAAAATAAATTAGTAAATTACTTAAATAAAATAAAAATAATTATTAATTATTATTATTGATAAAAAATATTTTTATTAATATAATAAAAATAAATTAATTAATAAAAAAGTACTAAAATAATTTTAAAAGTAATATCCATTTAAAATTAATATAAGACTAATACAAAATTATCTACCAATTATTAGTTTTATATTATTTCTTACTAATTTAAACCCAACTTAAATTCCACTAAAACTAAAAACTTAATATAGTTAATTAAATTTAATAAAAACAAAAATTAATAAAAATATTTGACAGAAAATTGTCCACACTTTTCCTTGGGTATGATTCCTGTTAAAACTAAGTAGTTGAATCACTAAGACACAACAGAGTCCTATCAGCCAGGATGTAAAACAGAAACAATTAGCAAAAAAAAGCACCTGGACCGAATGAGTAGTAAAACTAGTAAAGACATGGTTAAAATGAAGTCATAAAAAGGAACCTACAAGGATCTCCATACTCCAGTAGGTGATAAAATGAGAGAAAGTAGGGCAGGCCTGAAAGGCCTTGGGTGGAAGTAATAATAAATGATTTAAGCGCCCACAGCTTAATGATGATAAGCCACTGAACAGAATGGAATGGCAAAACAGGATTCATGTAGCCAACCCCATATGAGTAGCACCTGAACCAAATTTACCATTACAATGATTAAACTGATATCTGCATGACAGTTAGTACTGACAAACTAATAACTTATTATTAAAAGAAAATGGATTAGGAGTTTAAGAGTTTGTAAAATAGAAATAAACAAAATGCTATGATAATATTCAAACTTCATAAATGGGAGTTTTAACAGTGTAGCACAATACTGATAAGGCTGTTAACAGTTATAACACCATAATCAAATAATATAATAGGCATCAAAAGAAACATAGAAACAACATATTTTACCCCATAATTTTTTTCCATTTTGTTTTGCTTCTCTTCTTTTTTGTTTCTTTCTGTGTAAGGGATGTGGGAGGCAGCAAATTAAAATGTTCCAAAAACTACAAATAAGAAGCAACGACAAAACCAAGATCTTTTAAGAGAATTATGACCATGCATCTATCAAGGTTACTACCTATCAGAGAAATCTCATACCTTCCGTTAAGTCTTGCTGGGCCTAACCTTGCCAAAGCACGCTCCACTTCTTCACTAACCTGTTAGCATTTAGTTCAAGTGAAAATCAATAAAGAACAAAAATCAAAGCACCATTGAAGAAATCAACAAAAAGGAACATGTGCACTCTCAAGAAATTAAAAAAAAAAAGTAAAAAGAACACTTTTTAACATCTATGGCCAACTATACACTTAACGAATTATGAATGAACATGAGAACTAATCTGCTGACATAAATAGCAAGCATTAATATGTTAAACACAACAAAAGCAATGATTTTAAGATTTATCAATAAAAATGTGGTAACATGTCATTATGTCAATGAATCCCTGAATGATGTTCAATTCCATATTGATCACAAAAAGAATATGTATTTCACTCAAATCAAAATAACAATGAAAAGTGTAAAGGGTTCATTAATCATATAACCTGTATATAAACAAGTTAGCATTTTATAGACTTGAATGAATATAATCTATTTCAAAGAGCATGCACACTGATGTGGGGCCAGAGGCTGACAAAAAGGGAAGCCAAATGCATTCTTCTCTCTAGGTTGGTATGGGCCTTCAAATTGCTATTATGATGGGCTATGGGCTGGTTTCATCAATTCATGTTAATCCAACTTGATACCATAAGCTAGAGTCAAAAGATCTGCTCTTGTTGTTCTCCACATCACCCCATCCCTCTTCTTTGGTTGTTGGCAGAAGCTAGAGTCAAAAGAGTTCACCACACTCAATTGAGGATTCAACCTGCAACCAAAGAAAGAGAAGAACCAAATCCAAATATAGGAAACAAAAGGACAGGAGGAGATTAATAGATGAGCCATTGTCTCACTACTCCTTAAACAAAGGTTACAAGCATGTGGGGAGATGCACCAATTTGGCCTTTTTCTTTAAAGAACACCATAGTATTGATTTTTTGGAGAACCATTTCCTAAAAGAAGGCACTAACCTTTAGGACCGTCAATAGACTCCAAAAATCTGAGATCTAATCCAACATTCGATCCGATTATCCTAGATTTGGTTTGTTTACATAACCGGCTCAAATTCAAATTTTGCAATCTACATGCGATTAATAATCGGATTGGATGCGGATTTGACTCCATCTTATCCAATTAAAATCCAACTGATAGTTTTCAAGGCACCAAGGCGAGGCTAGGTGACAAGGGAGCACCTTGTCTTGTATACCAAGAGTTGGGTTTGTCTTGTAAAGAGGAAGAGTGTTTAGTCCACTATAACTGTCCAGATTTCCCCCTCTACCAGATGTTCTAAGTCAATGGGGACGATGTTGGACCAATCTTATCGTCTCCAATCAAGCCTCCCCCACTCCCGCACGTGATTCTTAAGTTATCATGTGGGATAGGTCTAGAGATTGAGCCACCCCCACTCCCCCTCCCCCTCTCCCATCGGGTTGTAAAGAATCTCACATGTGATTCTTTCAACTTTTATCTAAGTAGAAAGGACACTCTTATCTAGGATTTATCGTAACTGGGGGTATTTCTATAATTGCAACATCTTTATGCTTAATAATACTTGGCTGACTGCATTGGGAGGGTTTTGAGCTTTCTATTCTCTCTTAATCAGGTTAGGTGGTTTTTTCTCTTCCTCTCCCATGCTTTCTTTCTTTCTTTCTTTCTTGGTCTCTTGTTCCCAGTTCCATTACAGCTTATTACATACATGATATCACACGTACATGGCCCTAAACATTTCATTGACACAGCGCCTATTTGTGTCAAGTGGGGCCATCTAAAAAAGGTATATTTAAGTAGTTTTGAAAATCAGAGTATATTTAAGTAGTTTAGTCAAACCACAGGGTATATTAACCTAATAAAAATAAGGGTAAATTTCTTAAACTACCCTTATGGTTTAGCTAATTGACTAAGTGTACCCTTACTGTTTGAAAATTGACTAACACTACCCTTACTATTTCTGACAATTGACTAACTCTACCCATGTTGTTAACGTCCGTTAACAGAAATGCGAAAAAGACTATTTTACCCTTTATTCTTCTTCAAATTTTCAAAATAAAACAGAGAAAAGGGGAAAGAAACACTGAACTCAATGATTTCAGCACTTACATCCCTATCATTTTTGCACCTAAAAACCCCTTTCATAACATCAGATTCTGCCTGCCAGAGAATCTATAGTTTGCCGTCGTTGGGAGACTCCTATTCTCCTTTTTCAAGTATTCCATTTCAAGATCAGGTAAGTCCAACCGTCATTAATTTTCCCCTGCTATTTCTTTTTTTTTTTACGTTTTTTATTTTTTCTTCCAATCATTTTCGTATGAGGTAGCTGGTATTGAGTAGTCACCAGAAGCGGTGACGAAGCTTTCACCGAGCTATTTTTGGTCATATTCTTAGTCACCCCGGATCACCAAATTGTATTGTGATTTGATTAAAATCTTGTTTTTTCGGTGATTTCTTTAGCGTTTTTGACAACAAAATCATCGCCGCTGCTCCATTCTCAGAACGAAGGGCTGTTTGGCCTGGAGAATCGCCGGGGGGGGTTCCACCACTGCTGTTTTTCATTCGAAGTAGGGGATGAATGAGAGAAAATGACTGCAGCCACTATTATTTTGCCCGAAGACTACTCGGCTAGGCGACGAGCCCTTCATACTCTCTCCCTCTCGGCATAGCCGTCACAAGTGACGACAACCACCGATGAAGGGCTCCCTCCCTCTCTCTCTCCTTCTCTTTTCATCCCTTCGTTCTCTCTCCCCCCATTCACCCTCGTCCCCATTTCATCACCGTCACTGCAACAAGTTGCAGCAACAACGGACCCCTCCACGCACTCGGATACAGACAAGTGCTCTGTTCGCTACCCGACAACAGCCCCTCTGCGCAATGGTTTCATACTCAAATCAAATGGGTTTGGTCCTGCAGCACTATTAGACAGTGCATGCCCTTAGCTCCAATCATCGTGATGTACATTATGACATTTATTGTAAATGAATAAAGTATATATTTGATTCATGTTATTGTGGTGTGTTTCTGTGTAATGCCCTTAAACTGGACACATATGAGACTCATGTTAGTTTAGAACCTTCACAACCGTTGGAAAGATTTGGGGAGATTTATCCTACCAAGGCTAACACCGGTATACTGTAGTGTGGGTTTTCTTGAAACTCTAAACCAAACTAAAATTCCAATATTGCCCTAGACCTTGGAGATAGATGGGCAAAATTGGAATATTACACCTAACCCCTAGACTCGATTATGATACTGCACTAGGTGTCGGACTGGGCTGTCTTTGATGTGCCAATCAGTGAGATCCTTAGAGGGGGTCAAAACCTGGGTATGTTGGGACAGTCCGAGAATTCATCTGGGTGGGTGATCATAGTGACAGGATCAGCCCTTTTGTCGGACAAAGTGAATGATCGGGGATGCACTCTCTGATGGAAACTTAAATTGCTAGCAATTGATTTCAACCGTTGAAATTTGTTTTTGCAAAATATAATTATATGGTTTCAAAATGTTTGCAAAAGGTTTTAATTTCCGGGGTCCATTTGAGTAGAGAGTGCAGCACTGCACCTTGCAACCGAGGGAGAGGTCTTCTCTTATCGGGCAGTGTTTCATCATTATGGGCTGAGAGGTTAAGTGTAAGACCATTGAGGGTTATACCTGATGGGCTAATCTTGCATCTACCCACAGTCCTTGGGCCTTCATAAGATGGCTGGACCCAAAGACAATTTAGTGTAAATGTTGGGGGCATTAAGAGCCCATAGTGATGGACTCAGGGGTTCACTGTATTCAACAGTGAATTCGGCCAGGCCTTGTAACAGAGGCTAGGCTGAACCCATGCTGATGTATAGATCAATGATAGGGTCCCACGCCATACAAAGAGAGCCAAGCTAACCAGCATTAAAGAGGAAGTGAGCCTGAAAGCTTGATGGGCCTAAAAGCCCATTTCGGACTAGGTTAATTAGATTAATTAAATAGGGGTGGATCTGGGATTTGGATCAACAGATAAGGATAAGAGGGTTACTCTTATCCACTTAAAGAGTCCATATCCAAATAAAGATTTGGATCAAGGAACCCCTAGTTTGATTAAGAAGGCTGATCTTTATCTACAGATATGATAAGGGATTATCTTTATCACTTAAAGAGTCCAGATCCAAACAAAAATTTGGATCAGGAAACTCCTTATGAGATTAGGAAGTTGTCTCTTTAAGGCTATAAATAAGAGAGTAGGGCGGACCTGAAAAACACACTCACTCAATACAGAGAGAAGACAACTCAGTTAAACTAATCTTGCCTTCAGTTCTTTTTCTTCCTGCTATTGCCGCCCTACCCTATTCAATCTCCAGTTATTGGATTTGACCAACATTTGATCTTGATATTGTTTCTTACCAGAAAAAACAATTTAGAAGTTGTGCTCACTATCCCATTCGATTCTTGCTGAAGAATCCCAAGTTCTTGGCGAAGAACAACCTGTTGATCCTACCTCATCCTAAGTTGTGCCAACTTCAATGGAGGGAGGATTTGGTACACTCTTTAGGTGTGAACACCTACGTTGGGAGGAGCATTCTTGCGTGGATTCCGTATCAGGTATATCCCTCCCTAATTTTGGTTTCAGATTTGGTCCGATTTGGTTATAAGAACGAACCTTGAAAATGCAGTTTTCTAAATTGGGAACAAGATTCCCAGATGGGGGTAAAGAAATTTTTGAAATTTCGCCCAACCTTCCTACAGGGTTCGGCCATCCATATAATGGATCTCCCATCCCTTCAGTGGTATCAGAGTCAGGTTCAAGTCTTGAACTAAATTAGAACAGATCTGAATCTACGCAAATGGGCAGAAGGCGTTCTACCTTATTTGCGCAGTTAGCGTTTTTTTCTGGGAGTTGGTTCCCAGATTATGGGCAGATGATCTGGAAAATAAATCTTTATTATTCTGTCATATTTATAGAATTATTCTATGAGTGTTTCTTGAATATTTGGGTTGCACATGTGATGGAGATCGAATCTTTATGATGCCAAGAATGGCACACCCTGTGATTTCTTTTCTATTCAATTTGGTCTGTAAATAATTTTTTTTAGACAAATTGTATAGGAATTCGATGTGATGTAATAATAGAAAAATTAGGTTTTTCTATTTTATTTCCATCTGGAGATTGCTGGAATGCGCAACAGAGAAGAAGATTTCGCATAAACAAGTTCTACGATCTGCAATTTTGCAGATATCAATTCTGCAATCTGTGATTAACTATTCTTTGCTAGCTTGTAGGATATCCAAGAAAATCACAGTGCAGCCCTCTGATTTTAGTTTCTTGATAATTTGATTATCTTGAATTAATTTATTTTTCAGATCGTTATTCTTGAATTAAATCTTGAACTGGACACCAAAACTTGGATCGATTTACACCATATTTGGTCCAAACTGGTTTAACCGAATTGCTAGTTTGATGGGGTTGGTTTTTCCGACCCAAATTCGATTTAGGCCAAAGGGTTGATGGCCCACTTCAAGTTTTAATTCGGCCCACCTTGGTAAAACCTAGTCTTAATATGATAAAACTAAATCAGCCATGATTTAGCTACATGGGTCGAACTGCCTTTTGCAGTACAGCCCATGTACCTAGATAATGTTATATGATAACATTATGGGCTCTATTGGGCTGATACTAAATTAATCTAATTAATTAAGGGTTTTATAGATATTTTTTTGAATAGATCAATTTGTTCCATGCATGTAATGTATGGATTGTGATGTGCTACGTATATGGACCATAAGTACTTGGCCCATGATTAATTCGATAGTGGCTCTTTCACACACTATGGCTCAATGCACATCATTGCCATGGTGTCCATAAGATCATTGGGTGATCTCTCCATTTGGTAAGCCCCACATCAGCTTCATCCCCAAGAGAAACCGTGCGGAACCCTAGTCGTTTAGGGCTCATTTAAATCTAGCTTTGAGAAAGTCAGTGGGAGTCACTTTGGTTTGACCTAAATAAAACTAGGGCGTAATATTTCGTTCCATCCACTGAAATATGAGTGCATGTGATAGCGAGATTCATATGATGAACTCTCTAAAGGCCTTTCATCATTAGCATGAAGGTGGGGTTATGCAGCTGAAATAGTTGGTTCCATGTACTCTGTGGTTTCCCACATTTCCAAAGACATATTTCGCAATCTCCGTCATTGAGATAGGAGGGAAATCTCAGAGATGAACAAATGGAAATGGAACATAAATTAAAAGCCATATCTATGTAGATAACATAAATCAAATCGGGTTGTGGACTAATATTTGCTTTGCCTTTTATCAGTAATGGCAAACGGATAATTCGCCAAACTGTTGGACGATAATAAGCTTAAGGGCCCAAATTACGCTGACTGGTATCGTAACCTTATGCTGGTCCTAACGTCCAAGAAATTGGACAAGGTTGCTAAGAACCCATTTCCGGATCGTCCGGGTGATAGGGCTTCTGAGGCTCGCAAGAGGGAATATCAAAAATGGGAAGAGAAAAACTCTCTTGCCCGGTGCTATATATCATAGCCTCCTTAGACAATCAGACATAGCAACAATCCAATCAGATTGAAGTGTCCAAAGATATCTTGGATAGTCTAAGGACAATGTATTTAGAGCAGAATCGTTCTACTCATCAGAAGGTCCTAAAGCAATTTATGACCGCACAAGTGTACAAGAACCAACTAGTTCATGACCATTGTCTTAAGATGATGGGATATATCAATGAGTGGAAGCTCTTGAATCTGGGCTAGATCATATCACCAAAGTTGATGCCATCCTGAACTCTTTGCCTCCTTCCTTCAATCAGTTTATAATGAATTACAATATGAACAAGATAAATGTTAGCCTTCAGGAACTCAACAATATGTTGTAGGGGGCCGAAAAACTGATAAAGAATGATGAGCCCATTGCCATGCTTGTTGAAGGTGGCAAATCGGGCAAGAAGAAGAAGAAGACAGAGAAAAAACTCAGAAGAAAACTAGCAAGCCTAAAAAGCAGAGGATGGACAAGGCATTAGATACCTATCACTTCTGCAAACAGACCGGCCACTAGAAGAGGAACTGTCCTCAGTACCTGGAGACCAAGAAACAAGATAATTTCAAATCCTTTATCACAGAAACAAATATGTTGGTGACTGGTGTATTGACTCTGGGGCTTCTACTCATGTATGTAACACATTGCAGGGGTTTAGGACAAGCAGAAGACTGAGTGACGGTGAAGTGATTCTTTACTTGGGGACTTCTGCAAGCGTTGCAGCTACAGCCCTAGGAAATGTAGAATTGCATTTCAAAGAAGGAATAATTACATTAAAGGATTGTCTTTATGTACCCAATTTGAGAAGAAATTTGATTTTTGTTTCAAAACTGTGCGAATGGTTATTCTGTTCTCTTTAGTAATGTGATTACTATCAAAATGAATAACAAATTCCTCGCATATGGAAAACTTGAAAATGGTCTCTATGTTCTCCATCCTTCTCTGGAAACAAATATAACCGAAACTACATCGAATAATAACCCCAAGAAATACTACGTGCCTGTGGCATTACTGACTTGGCCACATTAACATAAATCGTATCACAAGGTTGGTAAAGGATGGTCTTTTGGATTTTCTAACTGTAGAAGATCTCCCAACCTGTGAACCTTGCCTTCAGGGTAAGATGACGAAACAGCAATTTAACGGTAAACTTGAAAGATCAACAAGCACGCTTGACCTTATACATACTGATGTATGTGGTCCCATGAATGTTATGACACGTAACCAACATGTTTATTTCATAACATTTACCGATGATCACTCTCGGTATGGTTACGTGTACCTAATGAGACACAAGTCTGAATCCTTTGAAAAGTTCAAAGAGTTCAGGCAAGAGGTCGAGAAACAATTGGGGAGACACATTAAGGCCCTTCGATCAGATCGAGGCAAATATCTCTTTGACGAATAAAGGGACTACTTAAAGCAAAATGGGATAGTATCACAACTAGCTCCTGCTACACCACAATTAAACGGTGTCATAGAGGAGGAACCAGACTTTATTGGATATGGTCCGATCACTTCTCGTACTCTCGGAATTACCCACATTCTTTTGGGGTTACACATTGGAGATTGCGATATACATGTTGAACCGAATTCCTACCAAATCCGTTCCAAAGACTCCCTATGAGCTTTGGACCAGTAAGAAACCAAGTGTGAGACACTTGAAGATTTGGGGTTGTTCGACACATGTTAAAAGAACAAGTGCTAACAAATTGGAATCTAAAACCAAGTTGCCTATTTATAGGTTACCCAAAAGGCTCTATAGGGTATTTATTCTATTACCCAAGAGAGCAGAAAGTGTTTTGTAGTCAAAATGCCCATTTCTTGGAGGAAGATTACATCCTAAATAATCACCGTCAGAAAGTTGTTCTTGATGAGGAGAGCTTAGGAGTAGTAGGAGATGTCCCACAAGCTCCAATCAATAACCAACCTACGAGATCTACCTGGGAATCCAGGCCTCTAATTCGTTATGGTTATGACCAAGAAAGTTATTAGTGGAAGCCACGACTGGTGAAGAGGATCCCGTGACTTATACGGAAACTATGTTGGACATAGATTCTTGAAGTGGGTAGATGACATGAGAGCTGAGATGAACTCAATGCAAACCAATGGAGTCTGGACTTTGGTAGATCTGCCCCCTAGGGTAAAAGCAATTGGTTGCAAATGGATCTATAAGAGGAAGAAAGGCCCCGATGGTAAAGTTAAGACCTACAAGGCTCATCTTGTGGCGAAAGGGTACACTCAGTAAAAGGAATCGATTATGAGGAAACATTTTCACCCGTGGCCATGCTTAAATCCATTAGGATCCTGCTAGCAATAGCAGCATACCATGACTACGAGATTTGGCAAATGGATGTCAAAACCATAACTGAATGGAGATCTTACTAAAGATATCTATATGCAACAACCGCAAGGTTTTATAGCTGTTGATCATGAAAACATGGTATGTAAACTTAATCAATCCATATATGCATTTAAGCAAGCTTCTAGGAACTGGAACATCCGGTTTGACTCTACTGTCAAATAGTTTGACTTTGAGCAGAATCCAAATGAGCCCTGTGTTTACAGGAAGACCAGTGGGGACAAGGTTACGTTCTTGGTTCTGTATGTAGACGACATTCTACTCATTAGGAATGATGTAGGAATGTTGACTACAGTGAAAGTATGGCTTTCGCAGCAATTCTCCATGAAAGATCTTGGAAAAGCCTCTTATATCTTGGACTTCGACTCTATAGAGATAGATCGAAGAGGATAATAGGATTATCCCAATCTACTAATATTGACAAAATGGTCAAGAGATACAGTATGGATCTCCATACTGTATGACTTTCCTTTCAGGCATGGAGTCACTCTCTCCAAGGGTATGTCTCCCAAGACACCTGAAGAGATTGAGGGCATGAGATTCCCTATGCCTCTGCCGTAGGGAGCATCATGTATGCCATGCTGTGCACTCGGCCAGACATTGCTCAAGCCGTGAGTGTGGTAAGTAGATATCAATCTAACCAGGACAAGAACATTGAACCGCTATGAAAAACATACTAAAATACCTTCGAATGACAAAAGAGTCTTGTCTGATATTCGATGGTAGTTCACTACAGATCCTTGGGTATACCGATGTCGATTTCCAATCAGACCCAGATGATAGAAAGTTTACATCTAGATACATCTTTACGGTTGGGTCTTGTGCAGTTAGCTGGAAAAGCAGCAAACAATGGTCCATTGCAGATTCCACAACCGAGGCCAAGTACATTGACGCAAGTGAAGCTGCCAAAGAAGTCGTATGGATGAAGAAGTTCATTCATGAATTAGGATTAGTTCCATCCAACACATCACGCATTCCACTGTTGTGTGACAACGCTGGAGCCATTGCTCAGGCTAAGGAGCCACAATCCCACTCGAAGTCAAAGCACATCGAGAGGAAGTACCATGTACTACGGGAGATAGTTGGAAGAGGGGATGTCTCAGAAGGTAGCATAAGCGGAAAATGTAACAAACCCATTGACTAAGCCATTAACACAGAAAGTGTTTGAGAAACGTGGAAAGTATGGAACTCCGGCTTATACCCGATTGGACCTAAGTGCAAGTAGGAGCTGTTAGACAGTGTTGCCCTTAACTCCAATCAGCGTGATGTACGTTATGACATTTATTGTAAATGAATAAAATACATATTTGATTCATGTTATTGTGGTGTGTTTCTGTGTAATACCCTTAAACTGGACACATATGAGACTCATGTTAGTTTAGAACCTTCACAACCGTTGGATAGACTCGTGTCAATTTAAACTGGTGTACTGCCAAGTTGGTTGGGGTGGCTTATCTCAACTGCCAGGGTGAGACCTGAGGTACATGCAGTGTGGGTTTTCTTGAAACCTGAACCGGACCAAACATCTAGTATTGCCCTGGACCCTAGAGATAGATGGGCAAAACTGGAGTGTTACACCTAACCCCTAGACTCAATTATGATACTGTACTAGGTGTCGGATTGGGCTATCCTTGATGTGCCAATCAGTGAGATCCTTAGAGGGGGTCAAAACCTGGGTATGTTGGGATAGTCCAAGAATTCATCTGAGTGGGTGATCATAGTGACAGGATCAGCCCCTTTGTCAGACAAAGTGAATAATCAGGATTGCACTCTCTGATGGAAACCTAAACTGTCGACAGTTGATTTCAACCGTTGAAATTTGTTTTTGCAAAATATAATTATATAGAGATATACATATATATATATATATATTATAGTTTCAAAATGTTTGCATAAGGTTTTAATTCCCAAGATCCATGTGAGTAGAGAGTGCAGCACTACACCTTGCAGCTGAGGGAAAGGTCCTCTCTTGTTGGGCAATGTTTGATCACTTTGGGCTGAGAAGTTAAGTGTAAGACCATTGAGGGTTATACCTGATGGGCTAATCTTGCATCTACCCACAGTCATTGGACCTTCATAAGATGGCTGGACCCAAGGACCATTTAGTGTAAATATTTGATCCATTAAGAGCCCATAGTGATGGACTCAGGGGTTCACTGTATTCATGAGTGAATTCGGCCATGCCTTGTAATAGAGGCTAGGTTGAACCCATGTGGCAGATGTGTAGATCAATGATAGGGTCCCATGCCATACAAAGAGAGCCAAGCTAACCAGCATTAAAGAGGAAGTGAGCCTGAAAGCTTAATGGGCCTAAAAGCCCATTTCGGACTAGGTTAATTAGATTAATTAAATAGGGGCGGATCTAGGATTTGGATCAACAGATAAGGATAAGAAGGTTACTCTTATCCACTTAAAGAGTCCAGATCCAAATAAAGATTTGGATCAAGGAACTCCTAATTTGATTAGGAAGGCTGATATTTATCTACAGATATGATAAGGGATTATCTTTATCACTTAAAGAGTCCAGATCCAAATAAAGATTTGGATCAGGAAACTCTTAATGAGAGCAGGGCGGACCTGAAAAACACACACTCAATACAGAGAGAAGACAACTCAGTTAAACTAATCTTGCCTTCAGTTCTTTTTCTTTCTCCTATTGCCACCCTACCCTATTCGATCTCTAGTTCTTGGATTTGATCAACATTTGATCTTGATATTGTTTCTTACCAGAAGAAACAATTTAGAAGCTGTGTTCACTATCCCACTCGATTCTTGCTGAAGAATCCCAAGTTCTTGGTGAAGAACTACCTGTTGATCCTGCCTCATCCTAAGCTGTGTCATATTCAGTGGAGGGAGGATTTAGTACACTCTTTGGGTGTGAACACCTACGTTGGAAGGAGCATTCTTGCGTGGATTCCGTATTAGGTATATCCTTCCCTAATTTTGGTTTCAGATTTGGTCCGATTTGGTTACAAGAACCAACCTTGAAAATGCAATTTTCTAAATTGGGAATAAGATTCCCAGATGGGAGTAAAGAAATTTTTGAAATTTCGCCCAACCTTCCTACAGGGTTCGGCCATCCATATGATGGATCCCCCATCCCTTCAGGCACTTCATTCACCAGCTTCATACTCGCCAACTATCTCTATTCCACTATCCTCTCCCACTCCTCCTTGGCTTGCTCCATCTCCTTCCACCTCAGCAACAAGCTATTATCCTCCACCCTCCTCTACGATCTCTTCCTGAACTTCTTCTCGATCCGCTCGCCACCCTGTTCTAGATCTACCGATCGATCTCTTCCTGAGCTTCTTCTCGATCCGCTCATCACCCTGTTCTAGATCTGCTAATGTAGAGTTGCAAGGAAAGAGAGGGAGGGACCTTGGACGGATGCAAATTCAACTTCAACTTCCGTCTTCAACGGCACCATTGGTGAGGGGGTGGTGTGGTGGGTACAGTTGCAGATTCAACTTCAACTTCCGTCTTCAATGGATGCCAAAGCTACGATTCAATCTCTCTCACTCAACTTCGTCACTCAACTACAGTTTTCTGGAAACTTCAACCTCAACTTCGTCTACGCTTTGTTCACTTGAAATAACCTGTGACGAGATTGGATCGTAACTCTCTCTTTTACTCAACGGATGCCAGAGCTACTTGATTTCAATGGCAATGGAATCCACAAGCGACGAAGTTGAAGTTGGAATCGGAGTTGGAGTTGAAGCTCTTCCATCATCTACCCGGCCGAGTCTACTGGACACAACCAGAGACTCGGAACGCCACGACCACAACCGCTGGAACAAACAACAGGTTTCTTCTCTTCTGTCATAGAAGAAGCTTCCTCAGTTCTGCTGTTAATGTATAGGAAATATCGTTGGTGGTCAGACAAGTTCATTTGATGATGATTAATAATTTGCAAGCCCCTGTGAAGGCTGGCAGCTGCACACAACGGCGAACCAACGGCACCCCTCTTCGAACACCGAAGAGTGAAGACGCAACTGCACACAGCGGTGAACCAGCGGCACCCCATTCTCGCTCCGACAGCAGCGATGAGCCCTTTTCCAACAAAAACAGAGGGGCAGAGGGGAGAGAGAGACGAGAGGTTGAGAATGGAGAGAGAGACCAGAGAGAGACAAAGGCAGAGGGGGAGGTATTAGAAGAGAGAGAGTGGGGACTCAAGGTACAAGGGCAATATTGGGTTTTGAAAAAAATTGTATAGGTCACGTGGGGTCACATGTGCATAGATTGTGACGGAGCATTAACGGATACTAACGACAGGGGTAGAGTTAGTCAATTGTTAGAAACAAATAAGGGCAGTGTTAGTCAATTTTCAAACAGTAAGGGTACACTTAATCAATTAGCTAAACCATAAGGGTAGTTTTAGAATTTTACCCTAAAAATAATCACTAGAGTTCACAATATCAACAGTACCCAAATCCCCTTTTCAACTTGGTAAGTTAACCAAGACATTTAATTGCTCCATCACATTCTTTCCCTATTGTTATGTATGCTGTCCCAACTTACATAGGATCAGATCAGACATTTCATCCATAATAGATGCACCTATTTATAGTGGCTGACTGGGAAAGGGAGTTATTCTATTTCTTCTCCCAACAGGTCACTCTAAAACCCTTCTCTTATTCCCTTGCTACAAAGACTTCAACAATACCATATTCTAACATACAGTGCTTAGAGTAGCATGAAAAAACTTTAAATCATATGATTTGGACCCTGGTAACGATAAAAGGAAAGCTTTAATTGAGCATTTAACATATTTACGCACACAATATAACCACAAGGACTACAAAACTTTTTCCCAAGCATATCAGTAGAACAGTTAGGCATCAAAAAAAAGTAGTGCTAGCACAAGGCCATTGATCTTACAACTCTACGAAGAATGGGCTCCAGTGATGAACAAAGTTTCTGCAAGCTGTCGACCTTGAGAGCTTCGACAATGACACTGCATGTCAATGTTATTTTTCAATAAAATGGATCTTTAGTATACAATCTCTGCGGATAAACCAAAATAAAGCTTCAAGCTAAACAGAAAAAAAAAAAAAAAAAAAAAAAAAAAAAAAGAGACCAAAGAAAAAGGGGGAAAGGAAAAGGGAATAAAGGTCCTGCTTAAGAGAAGCCAACAGTTTTAACTGTAAAGTATGCTAAAAAGATCAACAAGAAACACAAGTGAAAAAATTACCCAGCTGGAACTGTTGAGCAAGAAGCAGCTATGTAATTTGATTGGGCTAATTGAATACCTTTACTATCTCTCTTCTCAGTCAGACATTCCCATAAACCCAGAGTTAAGTTATCCTGCATTCTTGCTCAATATAAATATGCTTAAAAACTTTAAATGAACTAGAAGGGAGCATCTAGGGTCTTGAGATAAGAAATGCAGATGGGCTTTAGCCATGTAATCAGCCACCTGTCATGTTTCAGGAAATGGGACCCACTCATGAATGGGTTACAACTTGCAAGTTCCAACTTCCAACTAAAACAATGGTCATGCAAAAATCAAGAGGGCAATCAGGGATCTGATGCACAGATTAATCGTCCATATAGTTATCAGATGCACAGATTCCTCATGTGCTTGCTTAATCTTATTGGGTTTTGTAGCCTGTTGTACATGGATTGGTTGTAGCAACTGGAGTTGGAAAAATCAACTAAACCAGATGTAATTTTAAGCATCATTAGTGAAGCTGCCTTTTAAATACAAAATATTCCCCATAATCTAATTTAAGTGATTTAAGGGTTATAATCTTCTGTTCACCCTAATTTTTGCCATGGCTAATCTTTTGGTAATACTCATTTGATGGTGGGACCATGCTCAATAAATGAGACAGGATACAAGTCGTCGGGGTGGGCAAACCAAGACTTAACCAAACTTATTGAATCCTAACAATAAATAAACCTGAGGATTTCAGACATGACAAGAAACATATTGCACCAGATGCAGTTGAAGAGACTCCCATATGCAACTCAAACAACCAAAACCTTGCCGGTTTCTAAGAACCCTAAATTTGATTGACCATTTCACGTTTACAAAATAAAGAAATGAAAGAACCATTTCTTTAAGTTTGAATTCTACCACTCCTACGTTTGTAATTACAATTTTATTTTCAGAATAGGACAAAATATTAGCAACAGAGAATCTTTTCTTATTTTGGTAAGATAGCAACAGATAATCCAGTTCCACTAAAATCAGCAAATGGTTCCTTAAGTAGAGGTATTCTCTCAGTAACCGCAAGTTCTCATACTTTGGTTTTTTGAGCAAAACTATCTTTCCATAAGAAAACTGACAAACGTTCACCAAATACAGTTCCAATTGAGCCAAAATAGTTCATAGAAACCATAAACTAGAATCCTAAGCCAAACACAAAAATGAAGAAAACGAGTACCTAGCAAGAGCAGGTCGCTTCTTCTCCGGCTGCCCTTCTTCACCCTCACTAGGGTCTAAGCCGCGTTTCTCCCTGGTCATGGTGTTCGATCTCTCAAAATACCTAGTCTGCCTCTGCATTTAATTCGACTTCCCAGAAAAAACCCTTCAAAACAAAGCTATAACTTCACAGATCTGAAAAGAAAACCACACTTACACTCCAAAATCCACCCAAAATTAAATCCCCAACCACTCCGTACACCAATCTTCCTCCCCGATCTACAAGTAGTCACAGATTCGGTTCAGTTTACATGAATTTCACTTAGTAAAGCTAGAAATAATAACCCTAAATGAACGAAAAATAGAGAGTATAGTCCGTGGGACCTGAAAAGCTGAAACGATGGAGAATTTTCAGTGAGAGAGAGAGAATTCGAAGACACAATCGGGAACATGTGCGTGGGGCGTGTCTGCGATTGCGAATTTGCGATCTCTCTCTCTCTCGGAAATGGGAATTTGCTACTCACGAAAAAAAAAATAGTAGGAGTTTGGCTTGGCGGCTGAAGTAGCACTATATCATTTCTTTTTCTCTTGGTCGTCGCCCACGATCGTCGTGAGTTGACGGTAGATCCTCGCCGTCCGATTCGACAGATTTCACAGCTTTTTGGAGAAATTTGTGACGACACTGAACTATCCAATTACTACGCTCCAAAGTAGAGACGTCAAGAATTCGTACGGCGCTCCACACTCGCCCTATGGTCCATCCCAACTTTGTGTTGAAAACATCTTCATAATAAGATTTCTTAATGCACGCTGAGATGTTTGTGGGGCGCCAATTTAAACTCGACTGTCAACGCCCGAACCAACATTGGATTTTTTTTACGTTAAAACTTAAAACCGGCATGGCGGCATCCCGTCTCCCGCGATGCGTAGTGATCGGATAGGATGCGGATTTGACTCTATCCAATTCGATAATATTCAAGCCCGATTATATGTCATATAATAATACATATTTAAAATTAAAATTATTTAATTTTTTATTTTGGTAAAAAAAAGTTGAAAGGGATTAAATTCAATTGTGAACCGATCTGATCCGAATTGAATAATTTGGATTTCACTCATTTCAAATTTTAGTAATAAGATTAAAAATGGTGTTTTTTGATTGATTCTCACACAAATTGAGACAAAAAGGCATAAAACTAAATGTCTAACGATGAACTAACTGCCATTTTTCGAATAAATAGACATAAAACCAAATACCATCTTAGTAATAAGATCAAATTCAGATATATTAATAATAAAAGTATAATCCGATTAAATCCAAATGTGACCCAAATCTCATAATTTGGATTTCATGTCAGATTGAGATTTCAAATTTTAATAATGTGAGTGTGGCAATGAGGCTATGTACGAAGTTTTCTTGAAGGACAAATGAAGACCGGGTGCAAGAAGTAGGCTAAAGGTTAGGGAAAATGAGAATGATAAGATGATGATTTCATTACGAGATAAACCCCTATTTACAGGGAGAGATCTCAAGGTTCCAAAAAGAAATAGTCAAAAAGCATTTGATTATCACTAGGAAAGGGAATATTGGATTCACTATTAATTGAAGCATTGTTAGGGTTTTTCCACGTGTCTTATGAGATATCTCGAGGACAAACTTTCCTCTCATCCAAGGATTTTTATAATCCATGTGTTCTACTTCCTCTCGTGACACTTTTAACCGACGTGGCATGAATGACATCATTATTTAGCTAACGAGTCCTTATTAGGCCCACAGAACGTCCCATCATGCATGTAAATTAAAGATGTACGTGTTTCTAACATTTATTCCTAGTTTGCAGTGATTTTATGCTTGTCACGGTTCTGCAATAGCTTTAAAACCCTAAAAATCAAAATGCAAAAACTAAAAACCCTAACTAATTTTGGCCATTAGGAATAATCGAACAAGTTTATTAGATATGAAAGTTTCTTTTTTTCAATTTTTTTATTTTCTAATTTTTATTTTAAAATAAATAAAATTTTTGGAAATAGTTTGAAAGCAACCTAAGAATGTTAATTGAGTCAAACATCTTAATGGTTAAATCGTTCAAGTTAGTAGTTCTTTGGTCATTCAACGTTTTCTTTTTTTTGTAAAATAGCAATTTAGGGCCAAAATGGAATTGGTGACCTGATTGGTTCCCAATCCAAATGGTTTGATCGTCCATTCTAGTCTATTTTTTAAAAAAAAGTAACTAAATTACTCATTTTTTTAATTTAAACTTTATTTAATTGTAAGGTTTAAATTGTAAATTGAAATACTACTTTTCACCTCGTTCAATTCCATCTATTTAAGTATTACATTTTTTTTAATAAATGAACAACAGGAAAAAAAAGACACCAAAAAGATAAAAAATTACAAAAAGAAGAGTTTAGCCAAGTAAGGTAGGCCTATCAATGATACTTGAAACTTCACAATTTGATCCGATTATCACATATTTGAATGAGGTGTTTATGTAATCAGATTTGAATTTTGCAATTTACATCTGATTAATAATAAAAAAATAATAAATAATAAAAAAAACTAAAAAGTACATAAAGTTTATAGAAAATTTTGGATATATTATTATTATAATTATCATCATTTAGAATACCCACGGGCAAACCCTTTATTTTTTTATTTGAGAATGGATATAAAAGTCATTTTATTATAGCTTTAATACTAGTTTTAATGGCTATTAAAATGCCTATAATTTTATATTTAATTCATTTCTAATTGTAAGTGTTGAAAATGTAACTTTAATTACTACTTAAGGTATTAAATCCAATTTTCTCTTATTAATTCATTTATTTTTAAGTTATTTTTCACTAATAAATGCTACTAATTAAATCTATGTCAATATTTTTAACAATGTAAACCCATATATTTTAAAACTAACTCAAAAACAAAGCCAATTTTTATCCACTGGTGGCTAAGCAATTCAACAAATTGAACCATATTAACCAACTGAGTCATAGTTAAGTAATTTTTTTAAAATATAAATAAATATAAAAGATTACAAAAAAGTAGACACATTTATGATATTTTTATAAATTAAGTTAAAAAATAAGTATAATAAACAATAATTATTTTTATTAATAATGAAAATGAAATACATAATTTAGAACTAACCAAAAATGTATAAAAATTAATAATAAATAGTTCAACTTTTGATTTAAATGTGTTAACCTTTAATGACATAAATAAATAATAAAAATTAATAAAATAAAAAATATAAAAATACATAAATTTTGTAAAAAAAACCACGCACATGTATAATATCATATATTTATCATATTAAATAAAAAGTATGTGTGATATATTAGAATTATTCTTACATAGAAAAATAGAAAAAAATTATAGAAAAAATTGAACACACCTAGAATTCTATATTTACACTAATGTTAAAAATATGAATAAATTTGTGGAACTTTCTTTTAACTAAAATACTCAATTTTGAATTTAGCCCCTATTTAATTGTAAGGTTTAAATTGTAAATTGAACTACTACTTTTCACAATGTTTTCAAACCGTTGTTGACCCGGGCGGTCGGACTGTTCGAACCAAAAACTGTTCAGGCGACTGGTTTTGTTTTACCCAAACCCGGTATTTGGTCAAAAACCGTTGAATTAGTCAATAAATTGTTAACCCAGACGATTTGTCCATTGAACCGTTCAACCTAGAGGATGGTTTGCAGTTTATTAACTTGTCAAAACAAAATGAAAAGAGAATAAGATCTCTCAGATTTGAGATCTACTGAGATGAGAGAGATCTCACATTTAGAGATTTGGGAGAGAAATATAATCTCTAGACGACAGATTTGTGAGAGAGAGTGTGAGATTTGAGACTGAGAAATCTCAGATCTACTTTCATTGCCAGTTTTTCACCATCGTTGCCTCTATTGCCGTTGTTACTGCCATCATCATCACTATGTTGCTGTAAGTCACCGCCGTCGTCGCCGCTACAACCTGCAAGTCCTCTTCCTTCTTCTTCTTCTTCTTCTTCTTCTTCTTCTTCTTCTAAACTCTTTCAGCCAACTTTTCAAATACCTCTCATTCAATCTTTATTTTCTCTTATATTTATATGCATCTTACCCTAATATTCCAATCTAATGGGTAAGATGGCACATCACTGTTAACCTATTCAAACCGTTCGAACCGTTTGACCCAAACAGTCAAATTGCTAACCTGAAAACTGGTGGCCAAAACGATTCCATTTTTGGGTCGGTTTTTAAAACCTTGACTTTTCACCTCATTCAATTTCCTTTATTTAAATCTTATAATTTTTTTTTATAAATGAACAAATAAAAAAGATACACCAAAAGAAAAAACACTACAAAAAGAAGAGTCTAACAAAGTAACTGATAGGCCCGTCAATGATACTTGAAACTTCACAACTCGATCCAATTATCACATATTTGGATGAGGTGTTTATGTAATTAGATTTGGATTTTGCAATCTGAATTTGATTAATAATAAAAATATAAAAATGAAAAATAAAAAATCATAAATTTTATAGAAAATTTTGAATATATTATTACTATCATTATCATCATTTAGAATTACCACGTGCAAAGCATGTGCAAGCTTACTACTAATACTATAGGACTAGAACGTCTCATCCTTTTTGTACTTTTGATGAGGTGTTCTATCTTATCTTGCAATCTCTCTCCTAAATGAAAACAAGTTAAGATTACTTCACATGTCCATTTCTTATAAGTGAACCTCTAAGACCCCCTTTCCTAACCTAAGAAAGACTAACTATAGCCATTGAACTTCCAATACCAAATTTTAGCCATTAAGATTTAATGCTATATAAAAGCAAGCTTCTCTACAAATAGAGGTCCTAACCAAACCTAAGAGACACCACAAGAATCTACACAAGAGAGCTTTCTAAGAATGTTGAGATGAAGAAGAGCCTTCCAGTGAGTATTAGGTGCAAGCTTGAAGTTCATATTGAGCAATAGATAAATGATGTGCATCTAGCAAAATTTATCATCATCTAGGCTACATTCCGTTATCACCCACATAGCGTTCAGAGGAAGAAGATTTTATCGGTTGCTATCATGTTAGTTCTACTGTTCTCTTGAATTTTTATCATTTTATTTCCTTCTTTAGTGCAATTCTCATTTCTTATATCATCCATTTCCTTCCTAGAGAAGTTTGTTTGCATATCTATAGATTTGCATCACTTGGTAAAATGGAAGTATGGGTCATCATTTTGTTTATTTTTTCCTTTTTTTTTGGTTCATAGCTTAGATTTTATGCACTTTTTCCTCGTAATTAATTTTAGCTACACAACAAGGGTAGTCCATCCCCCTCCCTTAACCCCCAACCCTAGTGATAGTGGGATTTGATCGTAGGTCTCCATTCCGACAAGTCAAAGATCTTACCAACTGAGCCACCATCAGTTGGTATTATCAATAAGTAATTCACCTATCATTCATGTCATCAGATCAATGTCACTAGTAATTAACCCATCGAAGGGTTTCTCTACGGGAGGGTTTCTCTCTCACATTTATGGATGTGAGCTTTTCTCTCTCACACTCTACGTGAAGGTTTCTCTCTCACATCTATGGATGTGAGTTTTCCTTTATTTATCTTCATATTGGTGTTTGTTAGAGAGGTTATTCAGACAGATTTGAGAGACAACGGTTTTGATCCAAGCCTATAGAGCAGACTTGGGATCTTTGGTTCTATTCATTCTAATCTTCGTTTTCCCTCTACTCTTTTTCTTATTTCTGTTGGGCCATGGTCAAATTTGTGTGTGGTGTACCTTTGGGGTCTATCATGGGTATCCATTTGTTTTGTAATGATGTTATCATTCATGGCAAGCCATTTTTCAGCGATCTTTGAGTTCTCTTCGGCGATGTTCATGCTCCAATTGTTTTGGTTTCTGTAACGACATGGACGAGTGGTTTTTTTTGCACATTTTACATCCTACAGTTACAAGTTACAAATTTTTTTTGTGCACATTTGGCTTTCTATGGGTTCTATTCCTTGAATATTTGGACGGTGGAGCGTTAGGGAGAGTTTTGTAACAGGAGGCGATCTTGGGCCTCTCCCACTTTCATGTTTTCAATATTGTCATGGATTGGGTGCCATGGTACTTGTTTTCTCTATACCCCTTAAGGGTTTTGCGTAGTTGATCCGGACCCATTTGTTAGGAGACACACTTGCTAGCTTCATCTCTGTTGGAGGCATTTAGCTGACTTTTTTTGTGTTTCTTAAATTTGCATCAATTGTAGAGATTTCTCAACTTGTTTTTCTCCCGGTGCTCGTGGTTACCTATGTTTTGTCTTAGCATGCTTAACATGCTTTTTTGGTTGTATTTTTTTATTGCTTTTATTTTTTCTACATGATAGCATGAGCATTTATGAATTTATTTTCCTTTAGGCATAAAAAAAACCATCGGAGATGCGGATTCGAGTCCTATTGTTACTACTTTTTTTTAAGTTATCATTGTGTTGCGTTAAATAGCAAAAAAAAAAACCATCGTTAGTTTCTTGTGCACAATCGATCGGTGATTCATCAACCCAATAGCAGATTAATGAATAAGGTCAATTTTCCTTTTCTTAGGCAATTTTATTTATTTTATTTATCCACCAGTTTAGTAATAAGTTTTTTTAGATTTTTTAAATATTTGTCAAATTCGTTAATACACTAACACTTAATTTCCTTAGTCAAACTTGTTTCTTTGGTTATCTTAGCATAGTTTGTTTGTTTCTCTTAATTTAATTCACTTGCCCGATTATTTCAAGTCCATTTTTTTTCTCTGGCTTCAGTTTATTTGTTCACCTCATATCACGCATTTGTTTTTTTATTAGGGCTTGCTAATTTCCTTAGTTAAACTTGTTTCTTTGGTTATCTTAGCATAGTTTGTTTGTTTCTCTTAATTTAATTCACTTGCCCGATTATTTCAAGTCCATTTTTTTCTCTGGCTTCAGTTTATTTGTTCACCTCATATCACGCATTTGTTTTTTTATTAGGGCTTCCTTAGTTTTCCATTATAACGTCCTCCGTTTATTTGTTCACCTCATGTTTCAAGTCCATTATTAGGGCTTATTTATTTTTTAACTTTTAGGTTACAAAATTATTAAATTGTCCTTACAAATTTGGTAAAGTAAAGGCCGATTTAACTAGGCACGTGTAGACTGTAGAGTGTCTAACACCTTCCTACATCATTGGACCAACAATACAATCTCTCTTCATTGGGTTAAAGAGTCGTCAAGTATAATGGTTTTTCTTGAAAACCCGGGTTTCCCTAAATTCTCAATTATAAAAATTTAGGTGATGACTCCATTAAAAATGAACTAACCTGATTAAACCCCTTCTGGGACCTCAGCTTCTCACACACCTATGAAATAGTGTTCATTGTCTTCTTCGGTAATTCGTCACAATTTTTGAGATTGTTCTTGTGCCCTCATCCATATCACATCTCTATAGGAATGTTGTAAAATGATAAAGAAAGTAGAATGGAACTTATCGGTAATTGCTTTCCAAACTGGAACTTGCAAGAGTGCGCTGGTGCAAAATTTTGAGACTGGGAATTGTAGAGAGAATGAGGGCTAAGTCGTGCCACTTTTGTCACTCTCCTTAAAACCACATTTTCCCCATATAGTGCAACTAGGTGAATGCAAATTGGTCGCCAAGATAAAACAACCTACAGGCTACTAGTAGGCATGTACTCACTTACTAGACTTCCGCGAACCACAGAAAGATGATGCTCAGATTTACAGAAAAGACTGAGAGGAAGACTTGTCAAACATTGATGATGAATAATTGGGTTGACCAACATCCTTTTTATAGATTGGTCTCAGACCCGAATGGACACAGAGGTGTCCTTTCAGATAGGAGCCTCTTCAGAACAGTGCACTTGTTCGAAGAGGCACAGGAAGGAAGAGACATGAAGTTCAAAGTTAAAAAACACATTTGAAATTCGAAGAAACACAAAAACGTGCCCTGACCTGACCCGAACCGGCTCGGCTTGACTTAGCGTGCTCGTGTTAAAAGCACCCCCAACCCCTCCTTACATGCATGGAATATCTATAGTGCTCTCCTCTTATGGGTTCCTACCCATATAGAAAGCAAAACTATAGATATACTCTAATTCCACTCATTTCCCAAGCAATGTGGGACAAGGAATATTCCCATGCACTCAAGAGTGGGAAGAGGAAAAGACAAAAAACAAGAAAGGAATGAGAGAGATTCTTGAAATTTTGAATCTCCCTCCAACAATCCCCCACAATCTTCAAAATTACAAGAAGATCAAACAATCTGAGTATCGTAGTGAAAAAAGTATTCATGGTGATGTCTTTTAGACTTCAATCAACACTTAAGTATAACAGGCTATGTCACAGAGTATGGGTGGAGTCAGATTCCTTCAAACTTTCCTTTTTGTCATAACTAGCTAACCGGCCAACCAACTCAACTTACTAGTTCTTTAGTGGTTCTTTTGTTTTGGAACATTTCGGTCTTGTTCCCCTCCTGGAATCATGAGTGTTTTAAAAAATCAACCCTAGATCTCTCTTAGAAGCGGTCACACTTCACACTCACTTAGGTCAGTTATTAGCATGCACCGAACACACTATTCTTAACTAGGGGTGGCAATTTTACCCACAAAATTGGGTCCCCGATCTGACCTGCCCCGAAAGGGGTGGATTTTCCCTGGCCACAAATGCATATGGGTCGGGTTCGGGGAATTTTTTTGCCCCAGACTGGGGACGGGGCAGAGATGGGGTTTTCCTATAAATCCCCGAACCCACCCGACCCTGGTTGTAATTTACAACTATACCCTTATATATAATGTATTAAACGTATTAGGGTAAGAGTAATATGTTCAGTTTCATTGTTCAACTTCAACCTTCACTCATAGAAGGCAAAACCGCAGTTCACAGTCGCACATAGCCACATACAAAGACCCAGAGACCTTCAACCTTCACACAACCGCTGACTGTCGGGCGTCGCTGCCACTGTAGAAAGGAGCTACACTGCTCTGTAAATATATTTTTTTTTTCTTTAAGGTTATAAAATATATTAACTACTATAAATCTTGATATTTTAACTACTTATAAAATATATTTTTCTTCTTTAAGGTTAGTCTTGAATCTTGATGTTTGGACAAGGAGATAATTCGAACTCTCTACCAGTATCGGCTAGCCAAAGTGTTGTCCCGTCTCCTACTTCAACCCCAAATGAAAATGATACAACTACAATAACTCCTCCATATTCAAGCTTTGAGAATGATGTTGGCAAAAGAAATTCAAGTACCACAACTATAAATGCACCATCTAAAAAGAGTCATTTCTATTGTATAGGAACATTTTAAAAAAGTAATTATTGATGCACGAGTCAAGGTAGTTTGTAACTACTATAATAAGAAGCTTGGTGGGGAATAAAAAAATAGAACTAAACATTTGCACAAGCATTTGCATAGGTGCCCAAGGCGTAATCAACATGATATAAGGCAACAATGTTTGGGGGCAAGTCAAAATAATGATGAAAAGTTTAAAGTCACATACAACACCTTTGATCCAGAAAACTCAATGAGAGAATTTGCTAATATGATCATTCTACATGAGTATCCTCTATCTATGGTCAATCACATCGGATTTAGGAGGTACTCATATAGTCTACAATCTACATTTACAGTGGTTTCGAGAAATACAATTAAAAAATATATTCTGAAGATTTTTGAGTAAGAAAAGAAAAAGATAATTAAGTTGTTGGAGATGAATGAGAGCAGGGTAGCCACCACAACTGACATGTGGACTGCTAATAATTAGAAGAAAGTGTTCATGGCCATCACAACACATTTCATTGATGTTGATTGGGTTTTATAAAGTCGAATTATAAGGTATGCCTTTTTAGTATAATAGTTCATTAATAGTATTTAGTATTATTAAGTAAGTTTTGTCATTTTTTATATTTACTTTTGTTGCTTAGTTTTTTTTTTCTATTTTATTTATTTTTATAGGTTTGTTTGTGTGCCTTGTCCACATACAAAAGATGTTTTTGTAAATATGTTAGTGGAATGTTTTTTAAATTGGAATATTGATAGAAAGTTATCTACAAATTCCGTTGATAATTGCACTACAAATGATGCCATTTTCAATGATATTATAGATAAGCTTTCTAAGAATTCACTTATGTTGGATGAAAGATTCTTGTACATGCGTTGTTGTGCATATATACTTAACTTGATTGTACAAGATGGATTAGTTGTGATTAGAGATGCCATTGAAAAAATTTGTGACAGTATTGTGTATTGGAAAGCAAACCCCGAAAGAGAAAAAAAGTTTGAGGAGATATCCCAGCAGTTGCAAATTCAAAGTAGTAAGAAGTTGTCTTTTCTTGATTGTAAAAGCAAATGGAATTCAACATATGAGATGCTTCATACTACTTTGATTTATAAGGATGTTTTTTATCGTTTAAGGCAACGTAAATCACAATATAAATGTTTGCCAACTGAGGAAGAATGGGAGTTGGCAAAGGAAATTTGTGGGAGGTTAAAGTTGTTTTATAATGTGATTGAGTTATTCTCAGGAACTAAGTTTCCCACAACAAATTTATATGTTCTCAAAGTTTGTGAGATCAGAATAGCATTATCTCAATGGTTTAGATGTTTATGTAAGGTTGTAAGGAAGATGACATTGAAAATGGTAGAGAAATTTAATAAGTATTGGTGTGTGATTAATGACATTTTGGGTGTGACAGTAGTATTGGATCCAAGATATAAGATGAAGTTGATGGAGTATTATTTTCCTATGATATATGTGGATGGTGCATTGGATGAGATTGAGAGGATTCGTCAATTGTATTATGACTTGCTTCATGAGTATCAATCCAAATTCAAGTATAAAGAAGTTGGACATGGTAGTGAAACTTTAGTTAATCCGATTTACAAATCTGAAAATATTGATATGAAAGAACAAGATTCGTGTTCCAATTATGACTTGTTTATTAATAGGAGTTCAAGTAATTTGATTGTAAAGTTAGAGTTGGACCATTATTTGGAAGAAAACGTACTGCCTAGAACTCAGAACTTTGATATTTTAGTTTGGTGGAAGTCAAATAGACTCAAGTATCCTACCTTACAAACAATTGCTAGGGATGTTCTAGCTATTCCTATTTCCACAGTTGCTTCAGAGTCTACCTTTGCACTAGGGGAAAGCTAGTAAGTCTACATCGTAGTAGACTTCATGCCAACACATTGAAGGCATTGATGCATTCTCAAAATTGGTTGGCGCATGGAATTCAAGGTAATGTTATTTAAGTTGAATATTTATATATTGAAAAAAATGAATGTTCATCATTTCACATTTATAATTAACTTTCTTCTTTTATGTTGATGCTCTTGTTGGTGAGAATCTTTGCACTTATAACACCATCAATAGTGATGGTTTAGATATAGATGCCGAGGTATTTAAATAGTGATGATTCTGATATAGTTTTAACTTGAACTCCATATACTAACTCTTGTTTTTTATTTTTGTTTTAGGAAAGTGGGGTTGTGGATTGAAGTAGAAAGTTGATTGAGTGAGATGGAGCTGCATTTGTGTACTTTGGATCAGGTAACACATTTTCCAATTTGTTGGAAACCTAGGTCATGGTGACAAGCATGCCCACCTTTTGATTCTCTAGGTTCTGTGTTTCTAATGCTGGGTATATATGGTTGTGGGGAACCACTGATGTTACAGAGGTCCTTGCATTGCTAGCTTTTGATAAGTCCAAGTAGGATGAAGGGATTAAGGCAAGATTGTGGGTACATTTCTTGTCACATATTCAAGCTTAAATTTTTAACTGCTTAAAAATATGGAAATGTGAGGTTAGATTTTAGGACCTTTAGATGCATGAGACATAAGCTTCATGGTTTTCTCTTACTTTATTTTTATTTTTCTTAAGAGGAGAAAAACAAAAGGAGTATAACTGAAAAAAATTATTACTTGAACAAGCCTCAGAAGATTTAGTGGAAGTCATCTCATTCTTAAAAACCCTTTTAAAAAAACAAAAAGGCTTTAAATGTAAAATAATTCTTCAAAAGGTTTAGAATATGCTGAAATGTAGACATTAGCATGCATGTACACACAAAGCATCTCATGATGTAAAGGATGTGCTTTCTATTTTCACATGTGAACCTCAAAGTGTAACATTTTAGGTGTTTTTATTCGGCCTTGTTTCAAGGTGAACCTCAATGTAAATGCCCTATCAGCTTTTTAAAACACTACCAATAGCAGTGTTTTGAATGAAAAGAAACGGGAACTATATGCAATAGCAGGTGACTTAGTTCCGTTGCGGGTTATTCCTTCAGACAAGAAGTGCAAGCAAGAGCAGTTCTTGGAATCAGATGACAGGTCTGTTGTTATAGAGATCCAGAACAAGTCTAAAACTTCCAAGGCCTTTGATGTTGATGAACATGCTTCTGAGCAACAGGAACATACAGGAAACTTTATAGAGATCCAGAACAACTTTACATACCAATGGTTAGAGATGTAAAGTCACCAAAGGTCATGGGTGAACAGGGACATGGGCCTAGGTCATACACTAGTGGATCTAAATTTGTTGTTGCTTGTGATACATGTGGTAGCAGAAACCATGCAACTATAGGTTGTCCCTTGAGTCCTTGATTGCTTCAGCACCTGGTATCCATGCTGACAAGTTGGCATTTTTTACTTGACCCTATGGAACACCAGCTAGCTAGAAACTCTCTCAAGGTCTTGAGAGGTACCCAAACCAAACTTAGGTTGCATTTGGAATTCCTTATTTTAAGGACTTAGCTCCTTTTTGCTGTTAAAATGCCCATTAGAAAACTGAGTTTTTAAGTGCAAAAAGGAGAGAATCCTTAAAATAAAGAATGCCAAATGCACCCTTAAAGCTCTCAAGAAATGCAACTAGATCTCATACACTGTAAGGCAATGGATAAATAAATACCCAAATTATCTGGAACCTGGCAACCTGCCCAAAAAATTGACATATCAATGACCAAAGAAAATTCCTTATCTTTTATTTTCTAAAATAATGATTTGGCCATTGAATTTGATGACCAAAAATTAAGGAGGGAATTCTTTCTTTTTCTGTTTCTCTTAGGCTACAGACTGACATGTTATTTTCAGGTACAATTTTTTCTTATTCAAAAATGTAGAAATCTTAGCATAATTATGACATGGAGTCAATTAGACCTATAGTAAAGTTGTTTCTCTATGTATCTTTCTCTATATGATTAAGTCAAATGTAATTTTTAGCAACAGAAAAAATAGAAGTGGTGAAGAAGATAGTTTTTAATTGGATTACCATCTATAGAACTTGGTTTGTTAATATTAACACCACATAGAGTTTTGAGGTGCCTTAGAATAGCCTCTATCACGAGTGGGGCTCCCATGGTACTACCATCCAAAATAAGCACAATACTATACTGGAGTACATTATTTATGAAACAATAATAGGCGAATAAATAATGATTTTTTTCTTTGTTTTGCCAAAACAAATGAGCCATTTGAGCATGTTCGTTCAATTAGTGCTGCCCCTATGTGGGGTGGGGTCCTGTTAAGGTAACTAGCCTAGACCTACCGGTTTATACCACCAGATCTAAGAGAGTCCTGTTGATCAAAAGGAAGCAAGCAGAGTTGTCCTGGATGACCAACTTTTAGTGTAATTTCTGTATGGCCAAATGTGTCCTTGTTTTATCTGGGTAACATAGTCCAAAATTCCTATTCTTCTACGCATGTAATTTTCTTCAATCACTAGACTGTCAACTAGTTGCCCTCGGGGTTCAGGTTAGTTCTTGTACAGTCACTGATCAAAAACCATTTTGGCCTTCTCACCAATTGTTCAGAAACTTGGGGTTTGGACAGTTTGCTTTTTATTTATTAATGACAAAAGTACCTGAAAGGGTTAAAACAGTTTTTTTTTTTTAACTTTGTAATGGTTTATTTTTATTTTCAATTTTGATATTGTTTTACTTTCCCTCTACTTTTCCATTTTTAATTTATTTATGCTGTTGCTTTATGACATGAGTCAAATTGTTTAAGGTTGAAAAGTTATCCATAATTGCTAGTGCCACCAAGTAGATGAATTGGTTGGTTTCCAATTCATTTAAGGGGGTAGCACCTGTAAGTTGACTGGCAACCGTTTCTTCTTGTGAACTTACTTCCCTACTGTACTACTTGCATTTCATTTCCAAGAAACCATATGGAGGATTAGCTGGGCTTCTCCTTAAGTCATGACCTTATAGAATGCATAAATTGGTTGCATTTTACCCATTATTGCCCACTAATTAATTGAATCCAATTTTCTGGTCAATTATTCAAAAAACCAAATGGTTGGATTGCTCCATTTTCTCCTATGTCTCTTTTCTTTTTCTGTGTTACTGTTTACAAGACAATGTGTTCATTTTTTTTCTTGGTTAAATAACAGAAAAATATCATAATTTTTTATTGCTGATGTGGCATTTTTCTGTGTTTTCCACATTTGGCAGAGCTCCATCTTTTGGTGTTTCAAGAAATGCTCTTGGATATGAAATTCAAAGTGACTGTTCTCTCTACTGATTTCGGAGGAATTGGGCACTCCAAAGTGACTGGCATGCATTTGGTTTTTCCTGCAGTTTTGTTTTCTGGAGAATGTTTGCCATCTCTCTAGATCTGCTGGTTACCTATGAGCAAGATTCGCTTTTTTTCTGCAGAATTTTTTATTTGCTGATTATGATTTAGTGCAATGTTATATAATTGCTACAATTCCAAACACCATCCGAGTATATCAAGGGCTTTGCAATTTAATTGTAATTAAGAGATTTTCTGGTTGGATGAACCTGGTATTATTGTACGGCTTTATAGACATTGTCCTCTATATTCTGGTTTTCTGCAAAATTGGCCTTTGGTGGACATGAGTCGTCCCGAAAATGTTGGATAGAAGCAGATTATAAGAGAAATCCATGAGCTCATGAGTTGGTTAATACCAATTTTGAACAATAGTATATACAATAATGTGATCATCTTTAATTTGATTCTTTAATGCTATTCAATACCCAATTGTATCTAAACTGGATTCGAATCTGAATATAAATAAATCAAATTTGGAAGTTGGAATTGGATATAGTCATTGGGGCGGGGAAATGTTGGGGATTACCCGTCCCCAGATCATTGGTTGCGGGGTGGGTACATGTCAGAGATTACCCATCCCCGACGGGGCCGAGGATGGGGGTTGAATCTTCACTTCAATACCGAGGACAGGGCAGGGACGGGTGCAAGGATTTTAGCTATGGGGTGGGGACAGGTGCTGGGATTTTAGCTATGGGGCGGGCACGGGGAGTGCGTGCCCCGCCCCATACCCACCCCGTTGCCATCCCTATTCTTAACTGATTAAGAGCCTCATGCTCAACCTCCTCAAACTATAGTGAGCACTATCTTACCTCGACATCTGAAATTGAACATAAATGTTAGTGCTTTCCCAAGTCATCTAGCGACTCGTTTTTACTCATTCAACCTAATTTCAGGGATCTCCTTTCACATAGGTTGGGTGTCCATCACTAATGACTTCGTAATGGGCTTTAGCCCCATTCCTACTGATGCTTCATAAACCATCTCAGAAGTTTGTGGTTTGGTTAACAAATCTACAAATTTCTTTTTAGACCTTACAAAATCCAAAGCAATTGTACTTTCACTGAGGTATCGTCTTACCAGGTTATGCCTTAAGCATATGTGCTTTCTTTTACCATTGTGCATCTGGTTATTGGCTTTGGCTATTGCTACTTGGTTATCACAATAGAGAGATATGGACGGAACTGGCCATGGCCAAAGTGGTATATCTGCAAGTAAGTTCCTTAGCCACTATGCCTTAGACTCTACCAATTCTAGAGCAATAAACTCGACCTCCATTGTTGAACTTGTATTGCATGACTGCTTTACTGATTTCCACGATACTACTTCTCCACTTAGAGTAAACACATATCCACTGGTGGAAGTACTATCCTTCGAATCTAAAATCTAATTCGCATCAGTAAAGCCTTCTAAAACAGGAGGAAAAACAGAATAGTGTAAACCAAAATTTATGGTTCCTTTTAAATATTTTAATAATCTTATTAGAGCTTCCCAATGTTCATTTTCTAAGATTATGAGTATGGTGACTTAATTTTCCCACAACTTTAACTATATCTGATCTTGTACAGTTCATTAAGTAAGGTACAAGTCCAATTATACTTGCATACTCCTTTTATGAAACTGATTCTCCTACATGTTTCCTTAAGTGAATAATACGTCAAGAGGTGCTTTAACCAGTTTACAATTATAGTGTCCAAATTTTCTAAGAATAATTTCTACATAGTGTAATTGGGAGAGAATAAAGTTTCCTTGTTGTTTATGGATTTTAATTCATAAGATTACATCAGCCCCACCCAAGTCCTTGGTATCAAATTTGGACATTAGAATTTTTTTTGTTTCTTTTACTACCTCTAGACTAGTTCCCATTGTTAGCATATCATCAACATATAGATAGATCATGACTCCCTTATAATTTTCAAATTTGCTATAAACACATCTATCAGAATCATTTCTGCTATATCCATTAGTTACTAACACAATATCAAAATTTTCATACTACTATTTGGGAGCTTGTTTTAAGCCATATAGAGAATTAATTTACATACTTTAATTTGTTGTCCTGGCATTATGAAGCCTTCAGGTTACTTAATGTATATTTCTTCCTCTAATTCCCTATTTAAAAAAAATTATTTTTACATCCATTTGATGAACTACCAGTCTGTAAATGGATGCTATAGCAAACAAAACTCTAATTGTTATTGACCTTGCAACTGGGGAGTTAGGTGTCAAAAAAGTCTACATCTTTCTTTTGTCTGAATCCTTTAGCAACTAACCTGGCCTTGAATTTATCTATTGTATCATTTGGTTTTAGTTTTTTTCTTAAAAATCCAATTGCAATCTAGTGCCTTAGTTCCAGGTGGAGATCTACAAGTTCCCAAGTGTGATTAGTGACTAAAGAATCTATTTCACTTCTTATGGGTTTTTTCTAAAATACTGCATTAGGTGAAGTTACGGCTTCCTGATAGGTTACTGGGTCCTTGTCCACCAAAAATGTGAATATTTTGTCACCAAGTTTGTTTCTCTTCTTTGTCTTTTACTTCTTCTTAAGTATGGTCCTTGCCTAAGTGAAGTTTTGACTTCTTGAGCACTCAATTGTTCTTGGTTTCTGGTTTGGTTTTGGGGAGGTTCCCTACTTATTATTTCTTTTCTCCAAGGAAAGATGTGCTCAAAGAACTCTACATCTCGAGACTCTATTATTGTATTGTTTTCAACAACATTATCAATTGTTTTAATTAAAAGGAATTGATAAGCTACACTGTTTTGTGCATATCCAATGAACACACAATCACAGGTTTTTGGTCATAATTTCTTTCTTTTAGGTTCAGGTATTCCAACTTTTGCTAGGCAATCCCAAACTTTTAGATTGTTCAAGCAAGCTAGGTTTTTTATTATGCCAAAGTTCAAAATGTATTTGCCCTTTCTTCTTGGGAGGTATTCTATTATATAGGTGACAAGCCGTTAGGATTGCTTTCCCTCACAAATTCAAAGGTGCACCTGAACTAATCAACAATGTATTCATTATTTCTTTTAGTTTTCTGTTAAGTCTTTCTGCAACTCCATTAGATTTAGGTTGTTAGGGAGTTGTAGTTTCATGTATGATTTTGTTTTCTTCAAAGAAATTTCTAATGATTTGTCCATCATATTCAGTCTCTTTATCTATTCTAGGTTTTTTTTTTTATTTATTTTTTCTTTCCTAACTGATTTTGTACTTTAGTTTTGTAGTTTATGAAAGCTTGAACAACCTCATCTTTTGATCAAAGTAAAACTACTTTTGCATATCTAAAGAATTCATCTGTAAATGTTATATAATATCTTTTTCCTCCTCTAATTTCATGACATTTTAAGGTCTCCTAGGTCACTATGTATAAGTTGTAACAATCTAGTTTCTCTTTGTACACTTTTATGAGGTTTCTTAGTGAATTTTGCTTCTACACATACTTGCCATTTTTCATTTGAAAAGGTAATAAGAACATTCAAAACACCTAACTTACATAACCGTTTTAAATAAGGAGCACTATGGTGTCCTAGTTTAGAATGCAAAATGTCAAAAGATTCAACAATATAAGCAGACGAAGAAGCAGTTTTATTCATAACAATACTAGAAATATTTAGTACAAACAATCCACCAGCATTGTATCATTTTCTAATAATAACATTATTTTTAGTTAACACGGCCTTGTCTGCTTCAAATGTGAGATTCAATCCTTCTTTGTTGAAGAGTGCTCCTAATACCAAGTTTCGTTGGATCTCTGGCACATACAGTACGCATTAGAAATTTTCCTGAAGTCAATTTTAGGAGAACCTTTCCTTTACTGATGACATTTGAAGTTTGTGAGTTCCCCCATGAAGACTTGCTCTCCTTCAAACTGAGTTGTATACTCATAGAATGAGCTATAGTCCCCACATATGTGCTTGGTAGCCCCAGTGTCCAGTACCCACTCCTTTGACTTATCAACTAAGTTTGCCTTAGTTACCATGGTTAAGATAACATCCTCAGACAAATTAACTTTCGGTTTCCTAGAGTCCTTCTTCTTTCGGTACTAGCAGTCCTTCTTGAAATGTTTGGGTTTGCCACATGCATAGCAATTTCCTTTCTTTTGTTGCTTCTTGGATTTCTGATCATTTTTCACATTTAGATTCTTTTTGAATTTTGTAGTCTTTTCCTCCACCAGATTAGTTTTGGAAAACCAGTCATCATCTTTCTTTCTGTTCTTTTCTTCTATCTTAATTTGGACCACTACTTGGTCCAAAGTAGTGTCATTCTGCTTATGCTTTATACTAGTCTTGTAAACATTCCATGTATGTGGCAGTTTCTCTATAAGAGAACTGACAATGAATTCATCTGGCAGTATCATGCCTTCTTTCGCTAGTTCCCCCACAAGAACATGGAACTCATCTATTTGGACAAACACGTCCATGTCTTCTTTCATGGTGAAGTGCAAGAAGTTGGCGATTACATTTTTCTTATTTTCGGTATTTCCAGAGCATACTTATTGTCTAAAGCACTCTAAATTTCATAGGCAAAGTTATAGGAATAAACATTATACAGTTCATTGGACAGACAATTGAGGATATGGTTGGTGTAGAGACGGTTGGTTGTAGTCTAGTGTTTTGCAACAACAGAACGGGTTATTTCCTCCATGTTTGATGGGTTCGGTTCAGTCAAATCAAAGGCTACCCCTAACTGTTCTAAGGAAAAAAGCAGGTGTTGTCTCCAATGCTTGTAGTTCATTCCATTGAAGGGTTTAATCTTAGAGAAGACGGGAACTGTTGATAGTATATGGACCCTCATGAAAGGGTTAGCAGTGATAGGTTCCATAAATGCGAACTTGTAGGAGTGCGCTATTGCAGAATTTCGAGATTGGGAATTGCAGAGAGAAGGAGGGCTGAGTTGTACCACTTGGTCACTCTCCTTAAAACTGCATTTGCCCCTACAATGCAGTTGGGTGAATGTAAATCGGTCACCAAGATAAAATAACCCACATACCAATGGTAAGCATGCAGTCGGCTTGACGCGTGCGTGTGAAAAGCACCCCTAACCCCCCCTCACATGCATGGAATATCTATTGTGCTCTCCTCTTATGGGTCCCTACCCATAGAGAAAGCAAAACTATAGATATACTCTAATTCCATTCATTTCCCAAGCAATGTGAGACAAGGAGTCTTCCCATGCACTCAAGAGTGGGAAGAGAAAAGACAAAAAACAAGAAAGGGAAGAGAGAGATTCTTGAAATTTTGAATCTCCCTCCAACAAATCCTTGGCCACCTTCACCCTCAATTTCCCCTGTTCGTTGTGGGTCATCACGACTGTCAATGGAGAACTCTGCCACCTCAGTTTTTCATTGATATATTCTATGTTCATTTCAATCCCATTTTGTCACCTTCAACTCTTCTCCATATTACCTTCCACCCATTCATTCCCTTCTCTACTCTTCACCGTCAACTTGGTCCCAAATCAATTCATTGTCCCCTTGTTCTCACTGTCCCCATTGGAATTGGAATACCAGGTTCCAGTTGAGCCTCCAACACTTGTAAGAATCAAAGTTTGCCTTGGACCATCTAAAGATGGAGTCAAGCTTGAGAAGGTTGATTCAACAGTGAGGCTTGCAACCACAGTTCGTCCAGGTCAAAACTATAACCAGGGACAGGTGCATACTCTACTATCTTTAGTTAGTTTTCTTCTTCTCTTCTACTTATAACATGCTAATCAAATCAGCAAGAACTCGAATGATTATCAATTGTAGATAGTGGTATGATTGAGTTAGCTCTTACAATTTTCAAGTCTCTATGTGTTCAAGTTCAGTAGAACGAGAATCAAATTAACCTTTCCCTGAGTTTAAAATTTTCTTTTCTTTTTCTTTGAAACTAAGTCAGATCCCTGTTAGCTTATAGTCATTTCTTTACGTTATTTATATGCCAATGCCCCTCAGTTTTAGATTGAAACATTCATTTCTTTACGTTATTTACAGGCCAATGCCCCTCAGTTTTATTGATATTCCTTTGCTTGTTCTATTCATTTGGTTCTATATTTTTGTGGTTTGATTTGGATAGCTGATAATGTGAAGTTAATCATATATTTGGATGGCCACATGGAAAACTTTTTGAAATCTAATGCTAACTGTTAAATCTGGAGTTGCCAAATATGTCTTAGGCCATGAGATCTTAGATCTATTTTGAGAGCCTGTGATTGCTAATGATTGAATCATCCTATTTTGAAAGCATGTGATTGCTAATTACCCTATGCTTCTTTGTTTGAGAAAGGGTATAAAATCCATTTTATTATAGGTTTAATGCTAGTTTTAGTGGCTAATAAAATGTCCATAATTGTATATTTAGTTCATCCCTAATGGTAAGGTTGAAAATATAACTTCAAGTATTACTTCCTACCTCATTAAATCCCCTCTCATTAAGTCTTATACTTAAATTATTAACTCTCATTTTGTCTTATTAAATTAGATTTATGTCAATATTTTTAACAATATAAACCCATATATTTTAAAACTGACTCAAAAACAAAACCATTTTTAATCCAAGTGGTGGCCAAGCAATTCAACCATTTGAATCAAATTGATCAACCTACGAAGTCAAGGTTAGGTAATAAAATTTTTAAAATAGAAATAAATATAGAAACATAAAAAAATGTAGAAAAAATTAGACACATTTATGATATTTTTATTAGTAAAATAAAAAAATAAGTGTAATAAACAAGAGTTATTTTTATTGGTAATGAAAATAAAATACATAATTTAGAAATGACCAAAATAAAATTATTTTACTATTTGGGAAAGATCAAGAGTTCAAATTTTGGGTCAAACATGTTAACCTTTAATGTCATAAATAAATAATAAAAGTTAATAAAACATAAAAAATACAAAAATAAAAAAATATACAAAAAAAATGCAAAAAACATTTAGGCACATGTATATTATCATATATTTATTACATTAAACAAAAAGTAAGTGTGACATATCTGAATTATTTTTACACACAAAAATATAAAAAAATTATAGAAAAAATTGAATACATCTATATTTCTATATTTACACTATTATTAAAAATATGAATAAGATTGTGAAACTTTTTAGATCTTTTGACTAAAATACTCATTTTTGAATTTAGTCCCTATATAACTATGAGGTTTAAGTTGTAAATTGAACTATTACTTTCACCCCATTCAATTCCCTCTATTTACATCTTACATTTTTTTGACAAATGAACAAAAAAAAAAAAAAAGAAAGAAAGATACATCAAAAAGATAAAATATTACAAAAAAAAGGAGAAAAAATCTAGCTAAGCAAGTAAGCCTGTCAATGATACTTTAACTTCACAACTCAATCTGATTATCACATATTTGGATGAGGTGTTATGTAATCATATTTGGATTTACAATGCGCATCCAATTAATAATAAAAAACAAAAAACAAAAAATACATAAAATTTATAGAAAATTTTGGATACATTATTACTATCATTATCATCGTTAAGAATTACCACATGTATAGTACATGCACCCATATATTTTAAAATTGACATAAAAACAAAATAATTTTTATTCAAAGTGGTGGCTAAGCAATTCAACCATCCGAATCAAATTGATCAATATACAAAGTCATAGTTAGGTAATAAAATTTTAAAATAGAAATAAATATAGAAACTTACAAAAGATATAGAAAAACTTAGATACATTTAAGGTATTTTTATTAATCAAATTAAAAAACAAGTTTAATAAACAAGAATTACTTTTATTGGTAGTGAAAATGAAATACATAATTTAGAACTAACCAAAAATGAAATTATTTTACTGTTTGCAAAAGATCAATTATTTGAATTTTGGGTCAAACATGTTAACCTTTAATGTCACAAATAAATAATAAAAGTTAATAAAATATAAAAATATAAAAATGAAAAAAAAAACATAAATTTTGTAAAAAAAACATTCAAGCACATGTATAATATCGTGTACTTATCATATTAAACAAAAAGTAAATGTTACATTTTAAAATTATTTTTACAGGCAAAAATACAAAAAAAAAATAATAGAAAAATTTGAGCACATGTATAATTCTTTATTTACACTACTATTAAAAATATGAATAAGATTTTAGAACTTTCTTTTTATTAAAATACTCATTTTTTTAATTTAGTCCCAATTTAATTATAAGGTTTAAATTATAAATTAAACTAATACTGTTCACTCCATTCAATTCCATCTATTTAAATTTTACATTTTTTAATAACTGAACAAAAAAAGATAAACCAAAAAGATTAAATATTACATAAAGAAGAATCTTGCCAAGTAGGCCTATCAATGATATTTGAAACTTCATAACTCGATCCGATTATCAAATATTTGGATGAGGTGCTTAAGTAATCAGATTTGGATTTGCAATCCATATTTAATTAATATATATATCCAAAGGCTATGACATACAGTGAATTCGGCTAGACATTGTAACAAAGGCTGGGCTGAACCCATGTGGCTGATGTGTAGATCAATGTTAGGGTCCCACGCCATACAAAGAAAGCCTAGTTGGCAGCATATTAAAGAGTAAGTGAGCACATAAACTTAATGGGCCTAAGGCCCAATTTGAACTGGGGTTAATTTAGTTAATTAAAAGGGGGCGAATTCAGTTTTAAACTGATTAGTATTAGCTGAAGGATAACAGAAGTCTTATCCATTTAAGAGTCCAAATCCAAATATCCGATTTGGATTAGGAAACTCTCTCCTAATTAGATTAGGAGGCTGATCCAGAGAAGGCTAAAATAGGGTGCGAATTCTTCAGATTTAACACACAACAACAAATTGCAGAATTCTTCCCTAGTTCTTGCCGCTCTATCCAGTTCCATCTCCACTTGTGGATCTGATCAAGAAGAGTTCTTGATATTGTTTCTTGGCAGAAGAATCAATCTAAAGTCGTGCTCACCATCCCCTGCTTAATTCTTGTTGAAGAATTCAGGTTCTAGCTGAAGAACCATCCTGCTAATCCTGCTTCACTACACACTGTGTCATCTTCAGTGGAAGTGGGCTTTGGTCTTTTCTTTGGGCATGAACACATGCGTTGGGAGTTATTGTTACTTCGTATCAGGTATATCCCTCACTATCTTTTGGTTTCAGATATGGTCCGGTTTTGGATTCAAGAACGAACCTTGAAAATGTAGTTTTGTAATTAGGGAATACGATTCTCGAATGGGAGAGATAGAAATTTTTGAAATTTCGCCCAACCTTCCTGCAGGGTTCGGCCATCAATATGATGGATCTCTCATCCCTTCAGTGGTATCAGAGCCACATTCAATTCTTGGACCAAAAATAAACCAGATCTGATATGCACAAATCGACAAAAATTGTTCTACTCGATTTCGTAGTTTGCAGTTTCGCTGGGAAATTGAATCCCAGTTTTGGGTGAATGATCTGAAAATTAAATTTTTGTTAATCTGCAATATATTTATATTTGTTCTATTTATATTCCTTGGATTTTGGGTTGTTCGTATGGCGGAGATCGAAATCTTTTATTGGCGCAATGAATTTGCGCAACTGCTGTATTCTATTCATTGTTGGTATGTAAATAATTTTTTATTTTTTTAGATGGAATTTATAGGATTCGATTCTGATGTAAATTAAAAGAGAAATTATGTTTTTTTTTTCTATTTTATTTCATTGGAAGAAGAAGCTGGTTCGCGTGGTGGAGAAGACATTTGCGTAGATGAGAAATCTGAAATATGCGATTTGCAGAAATCAAATATGCAAGCTACGACTAACCTTTTTCTTGCAGGTTTGGATCCACATGAACAACCCACTGTTATGTTTATTTATTGATTATTGATTGTCATTTATCAACCATGATTAATTTTCAGATCGTCTTCTTGAATTGAATCTTGAATTAAACACCAAACCCTAGACCCATTCGACCCAGATTGGACCAAATCGGTGGTTTAATATGGGCTATTCACAGCCCCGAAATTTCATATATGGGCCGAGGGTTTGATGGCTAATTGCAAGATGCAATTCGGCCCACCTTTGTAACACCCTATTTTAATTTGTTAAAACTGCTTTAGCCCAATTCAGCATAAATGGTATATGGGCTTAATTGTTTTTTGTAGTTCAGCCCATATACCTAGATAATATTATGGACTTTAAATGGGCTGAAAAGGATTTAAATTTTAATTATGGGTTTTACAGTTATTTATGAGGTTTTTGCATGAAATTTTATAATGGTTTAATTAAATTTTTGCCGTATTTTAGCTTGATTGCAAGAAAGATTTCAGGGGGAGCCAAATCAACAAAAAGAAGGCAAAAGCAAGAAAAGAAAACCCAAAAATTTATCAAGTTCAGCCCGGCCCAGCCATGAGAGCAAGAGAATTTCATTCGGCCCAAGAAGAGCAAGTGAAACTCTTTGGAAAATCCAAGGGAAGAAGCCTAGCTATGAGGAGAATTCGGCCCAGCAAGGAAGGCCCATTTTTAGCCCAAATAACAGCCTAGAGTGTAGCCCACATGAGCTCAAAAGCAAGCTAAGTTGTAGCCCAAATAGCAGCCCAAAGGGAGCTAGGGGCGGCAACTTCTAGGAGTGTCTTGAAGAGAAGGAGGGAGCACTCTAGAAGGTTCATGAGGGGTGTAATACACCCCATTCTAGAGGCTTCAAGAAGGGGCAAGAGCCCCCTTGAAAAACTATATAAGGAGGCCTCTAGGAGGGGAGAAAGTTGTTCAATTGCTTGAGAGAAAGGCTCTCCCACTCTTAGAGGTTCAGCCACCTTGAGAGAAGAGAAGAGAAGAAGGCTAGGCGCAAGGAAGAAGAAGAAGAAGGGCTGAAGGAAGTTCAAGACAAGCAAGCTAGAAGAAGAATGTGAGTTCGAATTGAGGGATTGTGATTCAAAGATTTTTTGTAATAAATCATTTGTAGTTTCATTCTCTTTTGATTTGAATTCAGTTTCTTAGTTATATGTTCTTTCTTCTTTCTCCTTGTTTCCATTCGTCCTTGATGTATTTCAGCTTGTAAAATTTCAGTTCAGCAATCTAATTCTTTTTGATTCATTCAAATGATCATGCATTGTACTTGAAGTTTCTTGAATAAGGGTGTGATTGCAGATCAATTCGGCCAACTAACCTTCAAAACTCAGATCTGAATTCTCAGATCTGAGATTGCAAGATCTAAATTGCTTGAAAGAGAATTCAGATCTGCAAATTTCAGATTGGGCGAATTAATCTACAGCTTGGAATTCCTAGAGTGCTTGAGAGAGACTCTAGGAATTCAGATCTACTATTCAAGAACTGAATTGAGTGCAAGGTTAGAGATAACTTGCACAATTCAGTTGGTGATCAATTCAGATTTGAATTGATGCCTTAGAAGTGTTTGAAGAAATGCATGCATGGGGATTAGATTCTTGCTAGAGATAGAAGAACCGTCACTCATGCATAGGATGAACATGCGCTTGAGAGAGGCTGTTCATGACCTTGGGGTTTCATCAAACCAAGGCTCAATCATGATTCATTCGAATGATCCAAATTGATAGATTGCTGAATTCTGAGATTGACATTTACTGCTTACTCTTCTAACCTGAATTGAAGGCAATTGGACCAATGATTTAGATAGATTTTAATTTAGGATTTCTTAGCTTTCATTAGAGTTTTGATTTATTTGTTGATCAGATAAGAAATGTTCAATTTAGTATTGGTAATTGTTTCCTAAATCCTCGTGGGAACGATACTTCACTCACTACTTTATTACTTGAACGGCTAGTGCACTTGCTAGTGTCACAATGAGCCACACATCACCTAGATAATATTATGGACTTTAAATGGGCTGAAAAGGATTTAAATTTTAATTATGGGTTTTACAGTTATTTAATTGATTGGATCAATTGTGGCTTTTCATGCATGTGATGTATGTGGCATGATGTGCTACGTACATGGGCCATAAGTACTTGGCCCATGTTAATTCGATAGTGGCTCTTTCGAACACCATGGCTGAATCACATCATTGCCATGGTGTCCTTAAAGATCAATGGATGATCTCCCTTCTCAGTGGGGCTCACTTTAGTTTCTCCCTAAGAGGAACACCCTGGAACCCTAGCTGTTTTTGCCCACTTTGAATCTGACTTTAAGAAAGTCAGTGGGAGCCACTTTGGTTTGACCTAAATCAGATCTAGGGGGGTTATGCTTTTCATTCCCTCCAGTAAATAAAAGTGCATGTGATAGGGAATTTCATATGATGAAATCTCTAAAGGCCTTCCATTATTAGTATGAAGGTTGGCTGTATTGGTGGGTGGAGATGCACCATAAAATTGGGCTATCCATCTGCTAATGCAGTTGGCTGGATTGCTTCATAAGATGATAGGGATGTTGTAGACCGATGTGGGAGGGGCCTATCCTAAAATGGAAGACTCTCTCATGGTACCTTGGCATTCATGAACATGATGGGTGAGCACTTACTGGATAGAAAGGTTTAACCTCAAATGGTTATGAACCTTGTTTGACAAAGGCCCAAGGGAAAGCTCATATGATGAGTGGATGAGATCCTTCACAGAAGGTGGTGGAGTTTTGCAGCTAAAACAGTTGGCTCCATGCACCCCATGTGGTTTTCCACATTTCCAGAGACACAACTATCTTCGTTATTGAGATTGGAGGAAATCACAGAGATGCCCAAAATGGAAATGGATCATAGATTAAAAGTCCTTGCTATGTGATGACATGAATAAATTAGGTTGTGGACTTATAAATATGCTTTGTCTTTACCAGTAATGGAAAACAGAAACTTTGCCAAGTTGTTGGATGATAACAAACTCAAGGGCCCTAATTATGTTGACTGGTTCCGAAACCTTATGCTGGTTCAGATGTCTGAGAAATTGGACAAAATATCTAAGAACCTTGCTCCAGATCGTCCGAGTAATAGAGTTTCTAAGGCTCGAAGGAGAGAATATCAAGAATGGGAAGAGAAAAATTCTCTTGTCCGATGTTATATCATAGCCTCTTTAGACAATTCGATACAACGACAATTCGATAATATCGAAGTGTCCAAGGATATATTGGACAGTCTGAAGACTATGTATGAAGAGCAGAATCGTTCTACTCGATAGAATGTCTTAAAATTGTTTATGACCGCACAAATGACTAAGAACCAACAGGTTCATGACCATTGTCTAAAGATGATGGGTTATATCAATGGACTGGAGGCTCTCGGGTCAAGGCCAGATCATGACACCAAAATTGATATTGTTCTCAATTCCTTGCCTCCGTCCTTTAATCACTTTATCATGAACTACAACATGAATAAGTTAAATGTTAGCCTTCAGGAACTCAACAATATGTTGCAGAGGGCTGAAGAACTGATTAAGAAGGATAAGCTGATAGCCATGCTTGTTGAAGGTGGCAAATCGGGCAAGAAAAAGTGGAAGGCTAAAAGGAAGGCTCGGAAGAATGGTAGCAAAGCTAAAAAGTAGAAGAAAGACAAGGCATCGGATGCCTACCACTTCTACAAACAGATTGACCACTAGAAGAGGAATTGTCTTCAATACCTGGAGGCTAATAAACAAGGTATGTTCGATTCTTTCACCATAGAGACCAATCTATTGGTCACTTCTGCCACCTGGTGTATTGACTTCGGGGCTTCTACTCATGCATGTAACTCACTACAGGGGTTCAAGATAAATAGAAGACTAAGTGATGAAGATGTGACACTTTACTTGTTGCAAAAGGTTTTAATTCCCAGGATCCATGTAAGTAGAGAGTGCAACAATACACCTTGCAGCCAAGGGAATAATCCTCTCTTGTTGGGTAGTATTTGATCATCAAGGGCTGAGAGGTTAAGTGTAAGACCATTGAGGGTAATACCTAATGGGATAGTCTTGCATCTGCCCACAATTCTTGAGTTTTCATAAGATGGTTGTATCCAAGAACCATTTAATGTAAATGTTGGGCCCATTGAGAGCCCATGGAGATGGACTTAGGGGTTCACTGTGACATACAATGAATTCGGCTAGGCCTTGTAACAGAGGTTGGGCTGAACCTGTGTGGTTGATATATAGATCAATGTTAGGGTCCCATGCCATACAAAGCAAACCAAGTTGGTAGTAGATTAAAGAGTAAGTGAGCATATAAGCTTAATGGGCCTAAGGCACAATTCGAACTGGAGTTAACTTAGTTAATTAAATGGGGGCTAATTTAGATTTAAACTGATTAGGATTAGTTGAAGGATAAGAGAAATCTTATCCATTTAAGAGTCCAAATCCAAATATCAGGTTTGGATTAGGAATCTCTCTCCTAATTAGACTAGAAGGCTGATTCAGAGAAGGCTATAAATAGGGGGCGAATTCTTCAGATTTAACACACAACAGCAAACAACAAAATTCTTCCCTAGTTCTTGCTGTCTCTACCTAGTTTGATCTCCACTTGTGGATCTGATCAAGAAGAGTTCTTGATATTGTTTCTTGGTAGAAGAATCAATCTAAAGTCATGCTCACTAGCCCTTGCTCGATTCTTGCTGAAGAACCATCCTATTGTTCCTGTTTCACTATGCATTGTGTTATTTTAAGTGGAAATAGATTTTGGTCTTTTCTTTGAGTGTGAACACCTATGTTGGGAGTTATTGTTACTTCGTATCAGGTATATCCCTCACTATCTTTTGGTTTCAGATTTGGTCCGGTTTTGGATTCAAAAACGAACCTTGAAAATGTAGTTTTCTAAATTAGGGAATACGATTCCCGGATGGGAGAAATAGAAATTTTTGAAAATTTGCCCAACTTTTCTACAGGGTTCGGCCATCCATATGATGGATCTCCCATCCCTTCAAGTAGGCCTGTCAATGATACTAGAAACCAATGTTTTCAAAACAGGACCAGGTTGGATGATCAGACTAAAAAAACCAGAAACCATTTAGGTCTCCAATTTCGGTTATACTATAAATAGCTTTTCTTAAAAAAACATTGGAAAGGTCAAAAAACAACTGACCCAAGCGGTTGAACTGTTAAACCATTTGACCCGAATAGCGGTTCATGGGTTTATGTTTTATTTTTCTATATTAAAAAAATAAAAAAGAAATTCCACTAGTGTCCCCTTAGAATTGATAATTGGTGTTAGGGTTTGAATGTAAATCATTTTCGTTCTTCCCTTATCAGCTGCTCACTTAGCTTGACCTCTAATGGCTTACAGTGACAGCAACCTATGGTGAATCACGACGACCAACGATCGATAGTTGAGGCTCCATCTACGGTGACCTATGGCAAATGCAAGGTTTACATTTCTTAGTTCTCACTTTGAGTTTGAGTTGTTGATGAGTGCATGGTTTTGTAGTGGCAACCACAATTTAATCAACGGTTACAACCATTTACAAACTACCGACAACCAATAACGACCACCGGTTTCATCAATGATCTACGATAGTTTTGCAGTGGCAATTTCTTCTCTTGTACTGGCGAGTCTATTGTTGCAGTAGTAATTTTAATCACTAGTGACCAAACTATAATCCACTGGTGGCAAATTTTCCCTCTCTATGAACCCAACACCGTAACACCCCCATTGTCGGTGGTGATTTTTTTTGTATTTTATTTAATTTTTATGATATTGTTTTATTATTTTTTATATTTTATTGAACCATCGAATAAGAAAACAGTGCCTTGATTGGTTTTGTTTCTGGGTTAGTTTTCAAAACATATATTGAAACTTCACAACTCGATCCAATTATCACATATTTGGATAAAGTTTTTATGTAATCGAAATTGGATTTTGCTATATACATCCGATTAACAATAAAAAACAAAAAAATATATAAAAATGAAAAATAAAAAATACAAAATTTATAGAAAATTTTGGATATATTATTATTTTCATTATCATCATTTATAACTACCACATGCAAATCACGTGCACACTTACCGATATATATGTATATATATATATATAAGTGTAAATGTAGTGTGAAACTTTTTTTGGACTAAAATTGCCCTTTATTTCTTTGTTTAAGAAAGTATATAAAAGTCATTTTATTATAGCTTTAATGTCATCTTTAATGGGTACTATAATGACCATATTTGTGTATGTAATCCATTTCTAATGGTAAGGGTTGAAAATGTAACTCCAATTATTACTTTTCACTTCATTTAATCCTCTCTCATTAAGTCTAATACTTAAGTTATTAAATTCCATTTTCTCTTATTAAATTTTATATTTTAAGTTATTTTTCACTAATAAATGCTACTAATTTCATCTACGTCAATATTTTTAATAATATAAACTATCTATTTTAAAGTTGACTTAAAAACAAAATCATTCTTTATTTGAGTAGTGGCTAAGCAATTCAACAATCCAAATCAAATTGATCAACCTATGAAGTCATAGTTAGGTAATGAAGTTTTTAAAATAAAAATAAATATATAAAATTATAAAAAATGTAGAAAAAATTCAAAACATTAATGATATTTTCATTAATCAAATTAAAAAATAAGTGTAATATACAAGAATTATTTTTATCGATAATGAAAATGAAATAATTAATTTAAAACTAACCAAAAATGAAATACAAAAATTAATAATAAATAGTTTAACTTTTGGGTAAAATGTGTTATCCTTTAATGTCATAAATAAGTACTAATAAAAATTAATAAAATATAAAAACACAGAAATGAAAATATACACAAATTTTACAAAAAAAACATTGAAGCACATGTGTAATATCATGTGTTTATCATATTAACCAAAAAGTAAGTGTGACATATTAAAATTATTTTCACACACAAAAATATAAATAAAATTATAGAAAATTTTGAACACATCTATAGTTATATATTTACACAGCTATTAAAAATATAGATAAGATTGTGGAACTTTCTTTTGACTAAAATTTTGGTTTTAAAAATCGACCCAGAAACGGAAACATTTTGCGTTCCGGTTTTTGAGCCAACGATTCAACCATCAAGTTTGAGTCCGCCAAACCGGTAAGATGTGAAATATAATGTAACTTTTTATTTTGACAATTACGTTAGAATTAGGTTAAAGTTTACTATTTATATACATTATTTTGAGAGGGGAGTGTGACACTTTCAGAATGAGGCAATTGGTTAAAGTTGAAAGTGAGAAAAAAGAAAGAGAAGAAGAATAAAAGAAGAAAGTGTCATTTGAGGTGGTTGTCACCATCATCGAGCATTGCTGCAGAACTGTTTGCCCTTAGAAGAAGAAGAAAGAATCAGCGATGGCAGTGGCAGTTGTCTCCTTGTTCATCATCACCACCACTACAACATCGCTTGACCTCTTCTTACATTTCCTCATCTATCTAAAATCCCAAATCATTTGCTTCATTGGTGTATCTCATATTTTAATATAAGATCGATGTTTAATCTCTCATTTGTTGCATCAATTTTTTAATTTCTTCATTGGAGTTGCAATTTTTTGTTGTTACAATTAAACCATTCGGATCAACAATTCTCTAACCATTTTCAATGTTTTATTTTAAATAGCAATTTAGGGCCAAAACAGTACCAGTGACCTGACCAGTTCCCGGGCTAAATGGTTTGACCGTCCAACTTGGTCCAATTTTTTAAACATTGATTAAAATACTTTTTTTTTAATTTAGTCCTTATTAAATTGTAAGGTTTAAATTATCAATTGAAATACTACTTTTCACTTCATTCAATTCCCCCTATTTAAATCTTACATTTTTTTTTTTATAAATGAACAAAAGAAAAAGGATCTATACTATATATAAAAGTGAAAATGTAGAGTGGAATGGTTTGGACTAAAATTACCCTTTATTTCTTTGTTTGATAAAGGGTATGAAAGTTATTTTATTACAACTTTAATGCCAACTTTTGATGGCTACTAAAATGCCCATATTTGTTTATTTATTACATCTCTAATTGTAAGGGTTGAAAATGTAAATTCAATTATTACTTTCCACCTCATTTAATCCACTTTCATTAAGTCCTATTCTTAAAGGTATTAAATCCTATATTTAAGCTATTTTCACCAATAAATAGTACTAATTAGATCTATGTCAATATTTTAAAAAATAAAAATCCAAATATTTTAAAATTGGCTAAAAAACAAAACCATTCTTTATCCAAGTGGTGGCTAAGGTGTTAAGCAATTCAACCATCCGAATCAAATTGATAAACCTATGAAGTCATAGTTAGGTAATAAAATTTTAAAATAGAGATAAATATAGAAAATTACAAAAATGTATAAAAATAGACACATTTATGATACATTTATTAATCAAATTAAAAAATAAGTGTAATAAAAAGAATTATTTTTATTGAAAATGAAAATGAAATACATACTTTAGAACTAACAAAAAATGAAATTATTTTACTATTTGGAAAAGATCAATTGTTCAACTTTTAGGTCAAATGTGTTAACATTTAATGTCATAAATAGATAATAAAAATTAATAAAATATAAAAATTCAAAAAAAGAAAAATTCATAAATGTTGCAAAAAAACATTTAGGCACATGTATAATATTAATTAATTACCATATTAAACAAAAAGTAAGTGACATATTGGAATTATTATTTTTACACGGAAATATAAAAAAAATATATAGAAAAATTGAACACATCTATAATTCTATATTTACACTATTATTAAAAATATAAATAAGATTGTGGAACTTTATTTTGACTAAAATACTCATTTTTGAATTTAGTCCGTATTTAATTGTGATGTTCAAATTGTAAATTGAACTACTACTCTTCACCTCATTCAATTCCCTCTATTTAAATCTTACATTTCTTTGATAAATGAATATAAAAAAACACCAAAAAGATAAAATATTATAAATAGAAGAATCTAACCAATCAGATAAGCCTATCAATGATGTTTGAAACTTCACAATTTGATCTGATTATCACATATTTAGATAAGGTGTTTATGTAATAAGATTTGAATTTTGCAATATGCATTTGATTAATGATAAAAAGCAAAGAGCATATAAGAACAACAAAAAAAAAAAAACACATTTATAGAAGTTTTGGATACAATATTACTATCATTATCTTCATTTAGAATTAGGGTTGTTCATGGGTCGGTTGGGTCGGTTCTAATGATTTTTTTAACCAACCCGACCTTGTCGGGTTGCTTATTCACCAAACCTAAATCAACCCAGACTGAAGTAAATCAAACCCAAACATGAAGGGTGGGTTTGTCAGTTTAGCCGGTCGGTTTGGGCAATTGGAAAATGAGGAAAAGCAAGAGGTTGTGTAGTATTTAGTGTGTACAACAGAAATTTCGAACTCTCCCTAAGTTTGGCAAGTTTAAAGCCTTAGGGAGCTTTCTTGCAAGGTTGTCATCAATCCCAAAAAGGTAATAAATAAAAGGACTTTGAAATTGAGTCAAACTTTTCCCCACATCCCATTTCCATGTTTACTTTTCTGTGTAAACTTTTTAACTTAAAAAACAAAGTAAAAAAGAGAGTGGAAAAAATATTAGAAAAAGGAAATAACAATCCCAAGACAAAAGAAATTCCCCATTTAGCTAATGTTACTTAAATAAAATTAACTAGGATAAGAAAGGACTAGGACTAAAGAAAGTAAGAAATAATAGGCCAATAGCCAAGGATGGAAATACTCTACATTAGTATTAACACCCAATTTTTGCTCGCTCCCCTCACCCTACCTCTTTGTACCCCATTCTTAAACCCCAAAATCTTAAAAACACAACCATATCAACTTGAGACTTTCCAAAACCCAAAATTCCCTCCTTTAATGCAATTCATAGCACAAATAACAACCTTGAGATCAACATCAATGTACGATCAAACACCATTTCCGAACATGGAAAACTATAACTTAGTTCATGTCAAATTTCATGACTAAACTATAAAGACCCACTGCTCATAACGCCAATTTCTTTACTAACGGCCCCAATCTATGTGATATTCAAAATCCAACATATCCATTACCCCATGATCACTAGGAAACAATTAACTAGTGAATCCCAACACGAGTCTATGACATCCAACTGCAAAAACATCAAGATCACATTCTGACGCACCTGAACAATTACCAACGTTAACCATATATTTCTTAGATTAGAACTATCCACTTGAACCCTTACCCTAATCCATGCCCACCTACCAAATTGTAGTTCAAAATTCCCTCATTTGACCCATCATCGAGCCTAGATCCTATTTCAGTAAATCTCATTAATTGGAGCTTACCATCTGTCATCCCAACCTCATATGGCCAATCAGACCATACCATTGTATTTGGAGACCCAAAAAACCCAACATATCAAATTTCACAACCAAACACCTTCGTTTTACAGTTGAAAAAGTAAGATTTCATTTTGAACCCTTTCGTTAATTGGAAAACCATAATCTAAGACCATGATCTGAACCAAATCAATCAATATACACCTCTGATCAAAGATCCATCTCTTCCATTAGATTCAGGACATTCGAAAGTGCCAACCTACCAAATTTCATCCCAAAATTCCCCCATTTGACCCTTCATTAAACAAAGATTTTATTTCAGCAAATCTCATTGTCCCGAACTTGTTAGCCATACATCTCAATCATCATAATCCCATTTGTCCAATCAGACCTCACCACTATTCTCAAAGACCCAAGAAACCCCAACACACAAAATTTCACATCCTAATTCATTTGTTTCATCATTAAACTAGAAAGATACCATTTCGATGCACTAGATTAAATTACCATGTCATTTGTCCCAACCATAAGCCTTAAAAAGGTGATGGCTGATGTCAGACCCATTCTTGACTCATTAGAACACTTGGACCAATGAAATAATGCTTAATAGGCTTACAAAACTCAAAATACCAAACAGACCCCAACTTAAAACAATGAAAAGATAAAGCGACATTTAAAAGTTCATCAAATTTACATTTTTTGCCATTGTCAGCCCCAAATACGGGGTTGCAACATTTGACACACCCCAAGCTCCTATTGGATGCACAAAACCCATGAAAGCCACCCCCAAATCAAAGAAAATGTTTCATCAAACAAGAAAGCTTGATTGAACGTCTATTTCTTTGAAGAGTCTTTGCCTATTTTTTGAAAAACCTCTGTTGAATCCTAGTCATAGGCACTGTAGCTAGGCAAATTTCAGACGATGTGCTACGTACATGGGCCATAAGTACTTGGCCTATGATTATTTCGATTGTGACTCTTTCACACACCATGGCTGAATGCACATCATTGCCATGGTGTCCATAAGATCATTGGATGATCTCCCTGCTTGGTGGGTCCCACATCAGCTTCCTCCTGAAGAGGAACCGTGTGGAACCCTATCCATTTAGGGCCCATTTAAATCTAGCTTTGAGAAAGTCAATCGGAGCCACTTTGGTTTGACCTAAATAAAACTAGGGCGTAATAATTTTGTTCCCTCCACTAAAATATGAGTGCATGTGATAGGGAGATTCATATGACAAACTCTCTAAATGTCTTCCATCATTAGCATGAAGATGGGTCGCTCAGTAATGAGGAGATGCACCATAAAATTGATCTATCCATTTGCTGTTGGATCTGTTGGATTGTTTCATAAGATGATAGGGGCATCATAGACCGATGTGGGAGGGGCCTATCATAAAATGGAAGACTCTCTCACGGTACCTTGACATTCACGAATATGATGGTAAGCACTCATTGGATAAAAATGTTTAACCTAAAATGACAATAAACCTCGTCTAACAAAGGCCAAAGAGAAAGCTCATGAGATGATTGGATGTGATCCTTCACAGAAGGTGGTGGGGTTATGCAGCTAAAACAATTGGCTCCATGCACTCTATGTGGTTTCCCACATTTCCAAGGACATAGTTTGCAGTCTCCATCACTGAGATAAGAGGGAAATATCAGAGATGAACAAATGGAACATAGATTAAAAGCCATATTTATGTAAATAATATGAATTAAATCAGGTTGTGGACTAATATTTGCTTTGCCTTTTATCATAAATGACAAACGAACAATTTGCCAAACTGTTAGACGATAATAAGCTTAAGGGCCCAAATTACGCTGACTGGTATGGTAACCTTATGATGGTTCTAACACTCGAGAAATTGGACAGGGTTTGCTAAGAACCCTGCTCCGGATTGTCCGGGTGATATGGCTTCTAAGGCCTGCAGGAGGGAATATCAAGAATATGAAGAGAAAAACTCTCTTACTTGGTGCTATATCATAGCCTGCTTAGACAATTAGATACAACGACAATTCGATCAGATCGAAGTGTCCAAAGATATCTTGGATAGTCTAAGGACAATGTATGAGGAGCAGAATCGTTCTACTCATCAAAAGGTCCTAAAGCAATTTATAATCGCACAAATGTCCAAGAACCAACTAGTTCATGACCATTGTCTTAAGATGATGGGGTACATCAATGAACTGGAAGCTCTTGGATCTGGGCTAGATCATGTCACCAAAGTTGGTGTCATCCTGGACTCTTTGCCTCCTTCCTTCAATTAGTTCATAATGAATTATAATATGAACAAGCTAAATGTTAGCCTTCAGAAACTCAACAATACGTTGCAAAGGACCAAAGAACTGTGAAAAAGGATGAGCCCATTGCCATGCTTATTGAAGGTGGCAAATTGGGCAAAAAGAAGAGGAAGGCAAAGAAAAAACCTCAGAAAAAACTAGCAAGCCTAAAAATCAGAGGAAGTACCATGTACTACGAGAGATAGTTGGAAGAAGGACGTCTTGATTCAGAAGGTAGCATCGGCAGAAAATGTAGTAGATTCATTGATTAATCCACTAATACAGAAAGTGTTTGAGAAACACGTGAAAAGTATGGGACTCCGGCTTATACCCGATTGGACCTTAGTGCAAGTGGGAGCTGTTAGACAGTTTATGCCCTTAGCTCCAATCAACATGATGTACATTATGACATTTATTGTAAAGGAATGAAGTAGATATTTGATTCATGTTATTATGATGTGTTTCAGTGTAATACCCTTAATCTAAACACATATGAGACTCATTTAGTTTAAAATCTTCACAGCCGTTGAATAGATCTGGGGAGATTTGTCCTGCCAAGGCTGACACTGATTCAGGGTTTCATGCATGTACCTCATGTCTCACCCTAACAGATGAGACAAGCCACCCCAACCAACTTGGTGGTACATCTGTGTCAGCCTTGGCAGGATAAATCTCCCCAGATCTATCCAACGGTTAGGAAGATTCTAAACTAACACAAGTCTCATATGTGTCTAGTTTAAAGATATTACACAGAAACACACCATGATAACATGAATCAAATATCGACTTCATTCGTTTACAATAAATGTCATAATATACATCATGTTGATTGGAGCTAAGGGCATACACTGTCTAACAGCTCCCATTTGCACTTAGGTCTAATCGAGTATAAGCTAGAGTCTCATACTTTCCATGTGTTTCTCAAACACTTTTTGTGTTAGTGGCTTAGTCAATGAGAGCTAAGACAAGCCACATGGACCAAAATTCTAGTATTGCCCTAGACCTTGGAGATAGATAGGCAAATCGATGGAATGTTACACTTGACCCGTAGACTCGATTATGATATTGCTTTAGGTGTCGGATTGGGCTGTCTTTGAAATGCCAATCTGTGAGATCCTTAGGGGGGTCAAAACCTGGGTATGTAGGGACAGTCTAAGAATTCATATGAGTGGGTTATCATAGTGACAGGATCAACCCCTTTATCGGGCAAAGTGAATGATCGGGGATGCACTCTCTCTGATGGAAACCTAAACTGTCGGTAGTTGATTTCAATACCTAATGGGCTAATCTTGCATCTGCCCACAGTCCTTGGGCCTTCATAAGATGGCTGGACCCAAGGACCCTTTAATGTAAATGTTGGGCCCATTAAGAGCCCATAGTGATGGACTCAGGGGTTCATTGTACTCAGTAGTGAATTCGGCCAGGCCTTGTAACAAAGGCTAGGCTGGACCCATGTGGCTGATGTTTAGATCAATGATAGGGTCACACGCCATACAAAGAGAGCCAAGCCATCTAGCATTAAAAAAAGGAAGTGAGATTGAAAGATTAATGGGCCTAAAGCCCATTTCGAATTGGGTTAATTAGATTAATTAAATAGGGGGGATTTGGGATTTGGATCAGCAGATAAGGATAAGGGATTATCCTTATCCACTAAAAGAGTCCAGATTCAAATAAAAATTTGGATCAACGAACTCATAATTTTATTAGGAAGGCTGATCTTTATCTGCAGATAAGATAAGGGATTATCCTTATCACTTAAAGAGTTCAGATCCAAATAAAGATTTGGATCAGGAAACTTCTAATGATATTTGGAAGTTGTCTCTTTAAGGCTATAAATAAGAGAGCAGAGTGAACATTGAAATCACACTCACTTAATATAGAGAGAAGACAACTTAGTTAGATTGATCTTGCCTTCAGCTCTTTTTCTTCCTGCTCTTCCCACTCTACCCTGTTCGATATCCAGTTCTTAGATTGGATCAAGATTCGATCTTGATATTGTTTATTGCTAGAAGTAACAATTTAGAAGCTGTGCTCACTGCCCCATTCGATTCTTGTTGAAGAATCACAAGTTCATGGTGAAGAACTACATGTTGATTCTGCCGCATCCTAAGCTATATCATCTTCAGTGGATGGAGGATTTGGTGATCTCTTTGGGCGTGAACACCTACGTTGAGAGGAGCATTCTTGCGTGGATTCCGTATCAGGTATATCCCTCCCTTAATTTGGTTTTAGATTTGGTCCGATTTAGTTACAAGAATGAACCTTGAAAATGTAGTTTTCTAAATTGGTAATAGGATTCCCAGAAGTGAGTAAAAGAATTTTTGAAATCTCCCCCAACCTTCATGCAGGTTTCAGCCATCCATATGATGGATCTCCCATCCCTTCAGTGGTATCAAAGCTAGGTTCAAGTCTTGAACCAAAGTAGAACAGATCTGAATCTGTGCAAATGAGTAGAAGGCATTCTATCCGATTTGGGTTGTACATGTGATAGAGATTGAATCTTTATGGTGCCAAGAATGGCACACCCAGCGATTCCTTTTCTATTTAATTTTGGTTTGTAAATAATTTTTTTTTGTTAGACAAATTGTATAGGAATTTGATGTGAGGTAATAATAGAAAAATTAGGTTTTTCTATTTTATTTCCATTTGGAGATTGTTGGAGCATGCAACAGAGGAGAGGAAGATTTCATTGAAATAAGTTCTGCGATCTACGATTTTGCAGATATCGATTATGCAATCTACGATTAACTGTTCTTTGCAGGTTTGCAGGATATCCAAGAAAATCACAGTGCAACCCTCTTATTTTAGTTTCTTGATAATTTGATTATCTTGAATTAATTTATTTTCATATCATTGTTCTTGAATTAAATCACAGTTCATTGAATCCTACTCTTGACTATAATAACCTTATCTTATTTTTTATTCTGGTCCCTCTCTCCAATTGTGACGGTATAAAAATATAATTTGAACTACTACATTTCTCATCATTCAATTCCCTCTCATTAAGTCTTATATTTAAGGTATTAACTCTCATTCTCTCATTAAATCTTTGTTTAATCTATTTATTTCACCAATAAATTCTATTAGTTAAATCCATATCCAATACTTTTAACAATATAAAATGCATTGTTTTTAAAATTGACACAAAAATGGAACCATTCTTTCATTAGTGTGGAAAGTAAGCAATTCAACCATCCAACTCAAATAGGTTAATCCAAGATGTCATAATGAAATTAAAAAAAATTTAATTAGAAATAAATACAAAAACTAAAAATGTATAGAAAAATTGGGCACATATATAATGCTTTTATGTTAATCATATTAAAAAAATTAAAAATAGGTGTGATAAATAATAATAATTCTTATTGATGTTGGAAGGATTATAAATTTAAAACCTATCCATGGTATCAAGTCAATAATTTAACCTTCTGAGTCAAATGTGTCAACCATTGATTTCATAATTAAAGAAATAAAAATAAGTATGATCAAATTTAACCTTTTGAGTCAAATTTAAAACCTATCCAAGAAATAAGTATGATCAATAAAATGTAATTATATTTTATAATAATTATATCAAATAAAAATAAGTATAATAAATAATAGTTGTTTTTATTGATATTGGAAATAAAATTTAAAATTTAAAACCGACGCAAAAATGAAATTTTTTATCTGGTGGTGGGTCAACAATTCAGCCTTTTGTGTGTCAACCCTTGATCTTATAATTAATAATAAAAATTTAAAAAACGTAAAAAATACAAAAAAACAATGAAAATATATAAGCTCTCTAAAAAACATTTGGACACTCTAATATTTTATATTAATCATATGAAAAACTAGGTACGATAAACAAGAATTTTTTTAAATTTTTATTGATGATGGAAATAAAATAAAAACTTAAAACTAAACCAAAAGTGAAATTGTTTTCCTATTTGGTGGTAGATCAACAATTTAACCTTTCAGGTCAAATTTGTCAACCCATGATGTCACAAATGGAAAATAATAACTAAAAAACTTAAACACAAAAATATGTCAACCCATGATATCACAAATAGATAATAATAATTAAAAAAATGTACAACACAAAAATATATAAATCATGTAAATATATAATTAACCCTATTAAAGAAAAATATGTGTGATAGAGAATAATTATTTTTATTGATAATGAAAATAAAATATAAATTTAAAACCAACTAAAAAAATAAAGTTGTTTTATTATTTGATGGTGAGTTAATAATTCAACCTTTCACATCAAATGTGTTAATTAACCCTTGATGTCATAATTATGTAATAAAAATTAAAAAAAGATGAAAGCATATTAAAAATTGAAAAAACTTGGTGGAAAACATTTGGTAATATCTTGAATATTCATCGTATTAAACAAAAATAAGTGTGATAAATAATTATAGAAAATTTTGGAAATATATTATTTTCTATCATCATCATAAAAAAAATTCTATGTGCAAATCACATGCACACTTAATAGTAACTAATAAAAATGCATAGAAAAGTAAAAAAAAAATGATAATGTATAAATAAATAAATAAGTGGAATAAAGTATGATAGATAATGTACAGATAATAAAAGCTTAAAAAATGTCTAAAAAATAGAATAATATTGAAATGTAGTAAAAAATATATCTATATATATATATATATATATATAATAAAAGAAATACAAAAGTAAAAGAATAATAATAAAATAATAGAATAGAATGAGATAAATATACAATTAAATAATTAGTTAGTTGAAAAAGAAAAAATAAAAAACTAATGAAAATAAAAAATAATCATAATGCATAAATGCATAAATTTAATAAATATAATAAATAAGTATATAAATGGAAAAACAAAGATAAGAGGGACTATAAAAGAAAAAAAACATAATGATAAAATAAAAGTAAAAAAATCAAAATAATATGAACATAAAAAAGAGATGAGGGTAAGTTTCTTGTAGTGATTATTTCTTACACTATTCATTGTTGAGCTCACAAATTATTTTGTAGTTGTGCTTATGCACTTATCCTTGTACTTGTTCTAAAACATCCTCACGGGGTCGACCTATTGGGAATAAGAGAGGAATGCCTAGCCCCTACTCTCTTTCAAGTTTTACCCGAACTAGTTTAGTTGGTGCTTTGGGATTTGAGACACTATAAATCAAATTGATTTTTGAAAAAACTCATAGAGGTCTTATCACCTCCATCTCACTTAATTGATGGGCGATGACTCCAAATCAGCCCAAGTTAGGGCAATTTCCCAATGCTCACACCAGTCAAAAATACACTTTTCACATCTATTTTTAGTCTAGCAATTCCCCAACGCTCACACCTTCTAATGGATTCTAGTCTAGCTATGGGTGTGTAAGTTCCAAGAAGTTCATGAACAAACAAAGGAGATACCACCCATTTTTAGAGGAAACGACTCCTCATTTTAGATTTAGAAAACAAAATTTTGTTTTGACAATTTCACAAATTGTGATTCCATTTGCTCATCCAAAAGACACTTCACTAAGAGATATTGAGTTCAATTGGATTGAAAGAGGGAAGGGGTTAGAGACCGCTCCCCAAGTTGTAATGACAATCTAATTCTAAGAGTTGCTAGGCTTAATTTCCAAAGAAATTTTAGTAAGAAATTTTTTCAAAATTCTAAAATCTTGTAGAAAAATTCTTCTAGTTCTTCCTAAACATGGTTTGGTGAGATTCTATCAAGATTTTAGGTACTAATTTCCTTAAGACCCTTGCCTCTTTACCTCTTTACCCAAGTCGAAAAGAAGTTAGAACTGCAAACTCCCCAAGTTTTTGAAAATTTAAGCAACCTATAATTGCAATGAACCAAATAACTACTTGAAAATGATATAGATTATCTTAAATGAACTTAATAAGCAAGTGAATATGAGTGAGAGGCTTACCTCTTAGGTTTCACATTGACAGAAATTTCCAATAGCTAAATTGGGTTGAAAATGCATTTGAAACTGCAATGAGAAAAGTAACTACTTGAAAATGATACTAAATTATCTTAAATGAACTTAGTAAGCAAGTAAATAAGAGTGAGAGGCTTACCTCTTGGATTCAACCTTGACAGAAATTTCCAATAACTAAATTGGGTTAAAATTGCATTTGAATGAGTCCTTAAGCTTGTGGGTTGTTTCTAATTGATCATCTAAGTGAAATAGGAGAGGGATTTATGTCCTCTCAAGGCTAATCATAATCAGAAAGTGTCAGTGAAACTTTATGGGAAAATTTGAGACACATAGAGGAATTGAAAATGAGATAAAATGCATTTTAAAAGTTAGGATGGGTAAAATAGCTTTAAAACTTGCCTAATCTCAAAGCTAAGACCCTAGAAAAGGCATTTTCAAGTAAAATGTTAAGGATTTTAAATGAAGAAGGTTTGGAGCCAACGTTTTTCCTCACTTTGGGTTCAATTTCGAGGGATTTTGTACATCCTATGGGATTTTGGGCATCTCATGTTGGGATAAAGGAAGTGAAAATATAATCTGGTGTGTTGAAATAGAATCTTTCTAGTTTAACGACCAAATAAAGGAATTGAATTACGAATTTTGTTATGTTGGAGTTTTGGGGTCTTTGAACATGTTGGTAAGGTCTCATTGCTCAAAATGGGGCTTTGTGATGGACATCTATAGTTGATAAGTTTCAATTAATGAGATTCATTAAAATAAAATATTGGTTTAATGGTTGAGATTTGAAAGGGGGTTTGGTTATTTGGACTATAGATTTTGATGTGGTTTAGTTGTAAATGTCATATTAGAAACTTTGATAATCAAAAGGTTAAACGAAGGAATTTTGAGCTAAAATTCAATGTATGGGCAATAGTTAAGGTTACAAATCACATGGAGAGTTCAAATCTAGTAAAGAAATTAATGATCTTGGTTGTTTCCATTTTCTTCATCTAAGGATATTGGAATGGAATCTTGACAACTTTTATGGTTGATCATTAGAGATTTGAGACAAGATTTGATAGGTGATCACATCTTAGTATTTTTGAAGTGGTGTATGTTTTGCATCTAATTTTTTAAGTCAAGGTTTAAATATTGCAATGTTCGAGACTATTAAAAGGAAAGTCGGTATGATGAATAATGCATATTTGGAGTTTGGTCATGAAATTTAATGCGTTACTATTCAATTTCCTAAGTCCAAGGGTTGTGTTTGATTTGGATATTAATGCCCATGCACAATGATTCACATGATATTAAACAATTTAGGGATAACTGTATAACACATTTCTTGTATGACTTATACTGCTTACAAACTCTAGATGTTTATAACTTGTCCATTGTTTGACATATATGTAACATAATCAAGACTTTTATTGCACTTGTTCCTATCATGAAACATTTGGTTACCAAAGGATTTGAAATTTTCATAGTTCGTACAACAAGATTCATTTGTAGCCTCTTTTACCTTCTTGTTATACTCACTCTCCCCCTTAGTTCTAATGGTTTCCTAAGAACAACACTGTATAGTTTTTTGAATCTATTATTCTCAAAGGAATTGAAGTTTAAAATTAATTTAGTGCTGATTCCTTCCTTTGTTAATGAAGACTTGCAATCATTAACATAACTATCAATGCATCCATAGAATCATCCTCCATTAGAGATTGTTGTTTTTCTACATTCTTCTAAGGTAATCTCAAGAATCACATCCACTTCCTTTGAAACTTTCATATATGAAGTGTTTGCATCACATTCCTTGGTTGAGGATGGGTATTCTTTGTGGTTGACCATCATCTTTGTTGTATTGTGTTCTTTCTCCTTAGGCACTTTATCTTCATCCTCTTCTAAAACATATGCCATTTCTAAATGCTCGCCACATGAAAATTGTTCTTCCTACAAATACAAATAATCTTACTTGTATAAGATGCTAGTAGTAATATTCATAAATTTAGTCCCTTCATGCATAAATTGTAACATATGCCAAATTTCATATGTAAAGGTGCATGAAGTGACCTTATTTAGCTCTTCATTACTAAGACATCTTTTTAAGAGGTTCATTACTTTCATTTACTTTCTCCCTTATTAATAGACCTTTATTAATAGTTTTCCATAGATCATAGTCTGGGGAAATGAGGTAGATCCTCATTCTAGCCTTCCAATAGATATAATCACTACCATTAAAAATAAGAGGCAAGAATATTGTGTGTTCCTCAACAAGTGGAGCACTTTCTTGCATATCCATTATTCACCAAGCTATTAAGCTTTTTTAATGGTGAACCTACTCTAACGCCATTTGTTAGGATGGATGGCCTTTCCCAAGAGGTGGTGAATTGGGTATGGCTTAAAGAACTTCACTCAAAAACTAGATATAAGCCTTCTTTAAAGATTAAGAAGATTGATAACTCTGCATTTTGATGTCTTAAGGGCATCATTTCAGGGGTATTTTCAGGCTTAGAATAGTCAAATTATACATTTTTCCTAGTTAAATTCAATGTTGCGACTTCTAAGGGTCTTTGTGCAAATTTTGTGAAAAGCTGGGGAAGTTACATGGTTGAAATGCAGTTTTTGGGAAGCTAGTGTGAAGTCCAGCTGAGAGAGGGGGTGTTTTTGTGAAAATCTGAGAATAGGAGGGCGTCTCCTATCTACTAAATCCAGTTTGGCGCTTCCTACTGTATTAGCATGCTCCCCTCTCCTTAGCAAACCCTAGGGTGCCTTTTAACCCATTATTTTCACTCTTAGAAAACCCTAACCGCCCCCACCTATTTAATCTCCACCCTCCACTCCTTCTAATCTCCACCACTCATTCTAGGGCACTCTTTGTAGTTTTTAAAACCTAGGGCACCACCTAACTGCTAATCCACACCATTCAGCCCCTAACCACTAGATCTCAGCCCTCCACTCCATCTTATATCTCAGCCATCCACTCAAGGGCGCCACACACCTCTTTTAATCTCCTCCTTTCAACCCTAGGCACCTCAATCTCCTCCATTCATTTTTGGGCGCCCAAATCTCAGCCCTACATAATATTGGGCACCCTCTTCTTCTACTCTCAGCCTTAGGATCACCGCAAAAACATTCTAACCCTCCATTAGAAACCCTAAGGCACCCATATCTTTGCTAAAACCTAGTTTCCATCCCCCTTTTTCTCTCTAATCCCAAATTTCTCCACCCTTCTCTATAAAAAAGACCCTAGGGACCCTGGAGAAAGGGTTGGTCAATTCACCCAGTTACAAGGCTAAGGTTTCTTTAGGAGTTCAAGGGTTGTAGAAGGGGAGGACACCCAGTTCTTATCAGGAGGGGTTCCTACAAGTTGTTCAACCAATCTGCAATTACCTCCGTTGGATCTGATCAACCATTCTTTTATTTTCTTCATTTTATTTTCTGTTATTTTTTATTTTTGCATTCTTTTAAATTTAATTCTTGTTTGTTTCTCTATTTTGCATATCTAATTTCGTCTGGTTCAAGACTAAGGTGTCTCGAGGGGTTCGAGGGTTGTAGAAAGGAATGATGTCTGGTTCTTATTAGGAAGGGTTCCTACAAGCTGTCCGGCCGATCTGCAGCTACCCCACTAGATCTGAATTCTGGATCAGCTTTGTTTGTCTTTTATTTCTTTTGTTGATTTCCGCACTTTGTTAAATTCTGAATTTTAGTTATTGTTTTGTTTAATTCTGAATCATTTAATTTCAACAATAATAGATTTTATTTTCTTATTTTCTGCAATTCTCGATTATATTCTCTTATTCGGATCTAAGTACATATTAATTTTTTCCCTTTCTTCCCTATGGATATGACCCGTTCTCATCCCTTTACTATGTTAGTATTTGTTTGAGAATCGGAGTAAAATTATAAATGTTTAAATCGGTGTTCCAAAGTGTTTAACGGTGTGCTTCCGAACACACCAAAGATTCAAATGTTAAACTAAGCAACTACTTTGAATCAATTGCAAGAACAATATAATACACTTATATAAAGTAAATGAATAATATATTCAAATAACTACAGCTAATAAACACAACTCACAATAAATTGCTACAAACGTAATCTTTGTGCAAAATGTATAATTAATTCATTAAATGTGAATGAACAATAAAAGTAAAGTAATTGTTTGTTAATGCTTTGTTAGTGCATATAATAAAATGTTGGTAAGAAAAGTAAATAACTTTAGAAACGAAAGCAATGACAAAATAAAGCATAAAGAAAATAAAAGTAACAATGCATACAATACTTTTACAGAGGTTAGGCCAACCCCAACCAATATCCTTTACCTCAAGAATCCCTTGAGGATTTCCACTAAACCAACTAGACTTCTGGGCACCAATAAAGACTAAACAACCAACATAACTTCTCGGTGCTTATAATGAAGGGATGGGAGATCCATCATATGGATGGCCGAACCTTGCAGGAAGGTTGGGTGAAATTTCAAAAATTTATTTTCTCTCATCCGGGAATCGTATTCCCAATTAAGAAAGTTGCATTTTCAAGGTTCAGTCTTGTAACCAAACCAAACCAAATTTGAAACCAAGATTAGAGAGGTATACTTGATACAGAATCCACGCTAAAATGCTCCCTCCAACACAGGTGTTCACACCCAAAGAGTGTACCAAATCCTTCCCCCACAGAAGATGACACAGCTTAGGATGAGGTAGGATCAACAGGTAGTTCTTCACCAAGAACCTCTAATTCTTTAGCAAGAATCAAATAGGGTAGTGAGCACAGCTTCAAAATTGTTTTTTCTAGCAATGAACAATATCAAGATCAAATCTTGATCAGTTCCAAGAAGTGAAAATCGAATAGGGTAGGGTAGCAAGAGTAGGGAAAGAAAATTGAAGGTAGAAGCAGTCAAACTATATTGTTGTTTTTCAAGTCCACCCTGTTCTTTATATATATAGCCTTAAAGAGATGATCTCCTAATCTGATTAGGAGTTCCTTGATCCAAATCTTTATTTGGATCTGAACTCTTTAAGTGATAAGGATAATCCATTATCTTATCTCCAGATCAAGATCAACTACTCCTAATCAAATTAGAAGTTTCCTGATCCAAATCTCTATTTGGATCTGGACTCTTTAAGTGGATAAGAGTTATCCTCTTATCCTTATCTACTGATCCATACCCAGATTCACCCCTATTTAATTAATCTAATTAAATTGGTTTAAAATGGGCATTAGGCCCATTAAGCTTTCAGGGTCACTTCCTTTTAATGTTGGCTAGCTTGGCTCTCTTTGTATGGCGTGGGACCCTATCATTGATCTACACATCAGCCCCATGGGTTCAACCTAACATCTGTTACAAGGCCTAGCCGAATTCACTACTGAATACAGTGAACCCTTGAGTTCATTACCATGGGCTCTTAATGGGCCCAACATTTACACTAAATGGTCCTTGTGTCCAATCATCTTATGAAGGCCCAAGGACTGTGGGCAGATGCAAGATTAACCCATCAAGTATAACCTTCAATGGTCTTACACTTAACCTCTCAGCCCTTAATGATCCAACACTACCCGACAAGAGAGGACCTCTCTCTCAGTTGCAAGGTACAGTGTTGCACTCTCTACTCACATGGATCCCAGAAATTAAAACCTTTTGCAAACCAATTTGAAACCATAATATATAAGTATATATCTATATAAATATATTTTGCAAAACCAAATTTCAAACACATTTGAAATCCACGACCGATAGTTTAGGTTTCTATCAGAGAGAATGCATTTCCCTATCATTCACTTTGTCCAACAAAGAGGCTAATCCTATCACTATGATCACCCACTCAGGTGAATTCTCGGACTGTCCCAATATACCTAGGTTTTGACCCCTCTAAGGATCTCACTGATTGCCATATCGAAGACAGCCCAATCCGACACTTAGTGCAGTACCATAATCGATTCTAGGGGTCATGTGTAACATTCCAGTTTTGCCCATCTGTCTCCAAGGTCCAGGGCAACACTGGAATTTGGCCCGAAGGGTTTCAAAAAAACCCACATTGCATGTACCTCAGGTCACACCCTGGCAGTTGAGACAAGCCACCCCAACCAACTTTGTGGCACATCATGTCAGCCTTGGCAGACAAAATCTCCCCAAATCTATCCAACGGCTATGAAGACTCTAAACTAACACGAGTCTCATATGTGTCCAGTTTAAGGGTATTACACAAAAATACACCACAATAACATAAATCAAATATGTACTTTATTCATTTACAATAAATGTCATAATGTACATCATGCTAATTCGAGCTAAGGGCATACACTGTCTAACATACAATACCTTGTAGAACTTACAAGTGCTTACCCAACCTAACTTGGTAGAACCTATAGGAGTTGGCTCAACCTTTAATTGTGTTCACATCTTCAATACCTTCTATTCTCATATAGTATTACAATCAAGCACAAAAATCACAATGCCTCTCAAATAGGCACATCATACAAAAATAACACAAACTATTCAAATGCAAGAGATGTCTAAACACATATTCAACTCAGTGAAGAGATTCACAATAGTTTTGTGGGAATCAAATAAGCCTAATGGCTACTAGAATTTTCTCATAAGATTAAACTAATGAAACTTAGAAATCTTTTCAAGAAATAATTATACCTGCAAAATTTGCTTTCAAAGTTATATAATATATATAATGTGGGCTCTTAAAGATTTCATGTCAAAACCTCTTATTTATAAATGTTGAAAGCAAGTGACTATTTTCTAGCCATTGGGAACTTGAATCCTCAATAGAAAATGTTTTCAACTTGTTCCCAATAAGATAGAAGGAATTCCAAGTATGGAACTACTTGTCATACCTTCTAAAGGTCAAATTATTGTTATAGTAATTTACTAGAATAGGTTGGTAACCGACTGCTAGATGAAGGGAGGAATCGATTGGTTTGTTATACCATGTCTTGGCTATGATAGGTAGTTGACTATAGCAAATTAAGTAGCCAACTATTGAATAGTGTCAGAACCGATGGCATTATCTAATAGGGAATAAATTAGGTATAGCTTTAAAAACTTGATTCATTCAAGCTTAACACCTTCCCCCAAATCTAAAGATAAGCCTTCTTGAAGATAGAAATTTTAGTTGTAAGCCAACCATGGGGTAAGGATAGTCTAACTACGAAGGTCCAGAGGAATGGGTTTAATGTATATATAAAGTTAATGGATATTGGGTTACTCATGGGCCCCCATATGGGTATGGAGTCCTATTTATAGTGTTTTGGGTTATTTTCTAGAGTTTTCTCGTTCTTTCAACTTTTCCCATTTTCCCTTGTACACATGTCTAATTAATGCACGTGTTCTTAATTATCATTCTAGAATATTCTTAAATATTAATTAGTAGATAATTGATTTGACTCGGTCCATTCTAACTCGAATTTATGATGGGTTAGTCGAGTTGATGTACTCATATAAATCCACTGTCTACATTAGCCCCCTGCTTAACAATGGTAAATCCATTTGTTAAGCAGAAAATGTGTTAGGTATTTTACTGAGGTATTAACCCCCATTTTGGGAGTGTGGTCACAAAATGATGCTTTCAAAATTGAATATATTTTTATTGTTGAAGAATTTTGTTACAAAATTGGCCTCCAAAATTCTAAAGAAATTAGTGGAACTTAGCCTCCAAAGTTCTAAAAAAAATAGTGAAAAAATTAGCCCCAAATGTCTAAGGAAATTTCTGAAAAATTAGCCGCCAAAATTCTGAAGAAATTTGTGAAAGATTACCCCTCAAATTTCTGAGGTATTTTTTGAAAGATGAACCCTCAAATTTCTGACAAAATGTGTGAAAGATTAGCCCCCTGACGTTTGAGGAATTTTAGAAACATTAGCTCCCGAAATTCTAAAGAAATTTGTGAAAGAGAAGCCCCCACAACTTAAGTTGTGATCATAGGCTATGTAATATCTAAGTATGAATACATGGCTATAAGTGATGAGTATAAATGTTAGGCATAGCATTCCAAAATGTCATGTGCGTATACCATATGAGTTGAGTAATCAACTTATGTGAGTATAGCATGTAAATATATTATATATGGGTTTGGATGTGTGAAGTATTATTCTATTGATGCCTGGGGAGACCAGGTTTTTTCTTGGATTGCCCATGGCGACTAGGGTTTTGATAAGTTCCTAGGGAGGCTAGGGCTTTGACATGTATCTGAGGAGACCAGGGCTTTAAAAATTGCCCGAGGAGGCCAAGCCTTTGCTATATGTATAATAACTGTGTTGTGAGGCGCAAGACCTTTTGCAATATCATCGAGCTTTTGATAAACAAAGCATTTCTATGTTATAGCATTGAGCTTTTCTTTTCATGGTAAGTATGACCATTGAGACACAGAATATACTTTTGGAATTACTATCGAGCCGGAGCTCCCGGAGTTACTAGTTTGCCCTTAAGACTTTCCTTTGATATAGTTGGGCCATTGGGGCACAAAATCTCTTCTAAAATTACCGTTGAGTTAGAGCCCCATAAGTTACTGGTTCGGCGTTTAATGAATTTAAAATATTTATTAAAAAAAAAATAATAATTATAATATTTGATAATAAGAATATAAAATATAAATAATATAAAAAATTTAAATATTATTAAGATAATGAAAAATAGATTAAATAATTTAGAGGTATTAAAGCTTCCAAATAACAAAAATATGTAATAACTTTCAAAAAAAATATTTTTAATAGATATTAAAAATTGAATAATAATTACAAATATTATTATGCTAATAGTAAAAACATTAATGCACTTTTATTAATTAATAATTCCAAAAATAATTTTCAAAAAACTAATATTTATTAATAATAATTTTAAAATCTTTATCTATATCTATTATATATTTATGTATACTAAATTTAATATTTATTGTATTTTTAGTAATTATTTATTATATTTTTATGATAAATTTATTTTCGATAATTATTGGAGATTAAACTATTATTATTTAACTTTTGAAATTTAATTTATTTTACTTATTGAATTTATTGTATTTTTGTTATAAATTTATTTTCAATAATTATGTATTTTCATTATAATTTATTGATTAATATTTGTTAGAAATAAGCTATTATTGGAGATTACACTATTTATTGATTAATTTAATATATTTTTATTATTTATTTACTGTATTTTTGTTATAAACTTATTTTCAATAATTATGTATTTTCACTATAATTTTTGAACAATTATTGAATATTAAACTATTGTTATTTGTTAGAGACTAGACTATTAATTTAGCTGAAATTAATTGTTGTTATTTTCATATTGTAAAAAATATTAGAAACAGCATATAAAACATAAGTAATTATTAATTATTTAAAAAAACAGAATATAAAAAAAATTGTCTACTCTTATTTGTTTTTATTGTTTAACTTTACACACATACACACCCCCCTAGAAATACTTAAGTATTTTCAACTGCCAAGTTGTGAAACTTTGTTAATTCATTTTTTTTAGGCATTTGGTGATAACCCCTCCCCAAATTCCGTAGTTGTGTGAATCGAATATGCTGGAGTGAATCAGCTAACATACCAACTGAGCCACCCCTCAGCTAGTTGTTAATTCATTAGAAATAAGAGATTTTTACCACTACTGACTACATATCTCCAATCTAGATCTGCTGACCACAGCACATTGTTGGCCACATTCATCCAGCCTCATAACAAGAATATCCACTATATATGATATGAGAGATGTTCCCAATGTGTTGTGATGAGAAGATCTAAACTCCATATCTCCACTGCCCATTTTACCTGGGCTTTTACAGTTAACCAAAAAAAGTCTTTGAAGTTTATAACTTCTGTGATAATTGATTATTAAAATTAGTTACTCTCTTATTAATAATAGGGTAAAATACAAAAACCTTCTCTAAAGTTTCTGGCAATCATAAAAACTTTCCTTGAAGTTTCTAGCAATCATAAAAACCTTCCCTATTAGCAAAAACCCGCCTTTTATTTTCAAAAAATCAAACAAAAACCTCCCTTCTGTCAATGATCAAGACAGAAAACGTTAAACCCATGATAATTTTTTTTTCAAAAAGCCTATTTTACCCCTTCAAAAACCGTTGGGAACAATGATGGAAACCATCCACCGGCAACTCTGTCGTGGGCTTAAACATGAAGGATACAGGAAATCTCGTGCTCTTCGACGGAAACAATGGAGTCGTCTGGTAGTAGAAGGGTAGAGGTTCACAGCCAGCATCTCATCTTCGAACTGGTCTACAGGTGTCCTATCACTTTTCGTTACTAGCTATGGAGCCGTCTGGTTTGTTTGCTCTTCGAACTAGTCTACAGGTATCCTAATAGTTTGTTTGCTCTTCGAACTGGTCTACAGGTGTCCTAGTAATGGTTTGTTTTCTCTTGCTCTAAATGCAGGACCGAGCTATGTTAGATTCCTGAATGGAAATCTTTCTCTCTACATATTGTTCACCGAGCCACGCCAACCTGATGATACAATTCCTGTGAAACCAACAACCTCGATGCAGTACATTGAATTCGGGTCAGTTTTACGAGTGGAACTCGACCTCAGGGTGGACGGAAGTGGGTGATCTTCTGACAAAAGATTTATCTGATGGAGAGTGTAGCTACCCAACTGTTTGTAGGAATTATGGTATTTGCTCAACTGGGCAGTGTAGTTGTCCTGGAGGAACTGGTAACAACGATAACTATTTTAGGCAACTAAGTGATTGGCAGCCGGATTTCGGCTGCTTCGAAATTACTCAATTTTCTTATGAAGCTTCTGAAAATCACAATTTCAAGACTTAAAGGATGTAACTTACTTCATCTTTTTCGCCGGTGATGCAAGCACAACTGAAACGAGTTTGGAGAATTGCAAGCAGGCATGCAAGGATGCTTTGTTTCTGTATCATACCAATGCTTCCGCAGGTAGTTGCTTTTTGCCAACCAAACTTTTTTCATTGATGAACAATGATAAGAACAAATATAAGTATAATACGTTTGCATTCATTAAGGTGCAGATACTGGATGTTTCTTCCATCCCATCCCTTCTTCTTCAAAAGAAAACAAGCCAAACTGCAATAATATTAGGGTCCAGTCTTGCAGCTCTGTTTTTTGTTTTTATTGTAGTTTGCATCTTAATTATTCTTTATAGGAAGAAAAATGATGAGGAGAAATATGAGGGGGATGATTTACATCAAGTACCAGGAATGCCCAGGAGATTCTCTTATCAAGATCTCATAGATGTAACAGAGAATTTTTGTAAGAAGCTTGGAGAAGGAGGGTTTGGATCAGTTTTTGAAGGGACTCTCGGAAATGGCACAAAAGTTGCAGTGAAGTGTTTGGATGGTTTGGGCCAAGTCAAGGAATCGTTAAAAGCTCTTTCGATGCAAGAAGTAGGCATAGTATGAAATTGTTCTTTCTTCCAAATCAGGTCCCAAGTTTATGTCGATTCCTTCCCCAAAACTCAAAAGTAATGGGAAAGGGTTGGTATTGGTATTACCAACATTTGCACAATTTCCGTAGTTCTCGCCGAAGTTGTAGGTCACGGGCTTCATTTTTCTCCACATCTCTGCAGCACTTGTATGCATCAATTAATCTTCCCAGATACATTCTGCCGAGCCATCCAAAAATCGAAACCGAATGCCGTTAATTTGCTAAGCCCTGAAGACATATTTTAATTACTTTACTATTATTTTCGGATGTTTCCTAAGCATATCGGGTATTTTGCATTCCCCATAAACCACTATTTTAATCGGACAAGTACTGATACACACGATGCAGAATTCTGAATTCCAGTACCCCTACTAGTAGCCCTCTCCCCCCTATAAACCACATCCTGCCCGAGAATTTAGCATCAATTCATGATCAGGATGCATTTCTCTTGTACTTTGGAACTATAAAATTCTGATCTGGGCTGATTGGTCATTCTCCCTATTTTAATTACTTTACTATTCACATTCCCCATCCCAATAATCTCTTAAAATTGCTTTTTAAAAGCTCTTTGCGTTTCCAATAAATTGAGCCTTGGTACACAGTGAAACAAGAGTATACCAACATTATCAAGTCTCAATACATACACATTCCCATACATTTGCTTCAATTAGGAGTTATCATTCTTGGCTTGACCTGAAAACCCGACCTGGGCCCGAGTTTTTGTGTGCAGGCAGTAGGTGACCAGTGCCTGCATTATGCCCAAAAAATTCCAGTCCAAGATTAGGCCAAACATTTTAAGTCCAGCCTGCGATATAATATAATATATTTTTAAATATTAATATATAATATACATAATATTTCTATGTTATAGTAGTATATTATGTATTATATTTAATAAATTACATACACTTCATATCTTATATATTATATATTTTGTATATAATATATATGCAACTATATTTTACTTTATATTAAGCATTTATTATTTTATATAAAGTATAAAACTTTAAACATATAAATGTGTTAATACAATCAACACGTGTCAATACAAGAGAATAAAGACCACTGCCATACTTGAGAAAGCTCAATGAAGGCCTTTAACTTTAACCATGAAAGGATAAATAAGCCAAGCCAAACCAAGCTAGGAATTAAATGAAACCCATGCCTTACTTTTTGTGTTATAGTCCCAAAACCTAACATATAAATGTTTAAGTAATATTTTTTTCATGTATTATATATTATGTCATTTAATTTAAAAAATCCAAATAATTAAATTTTTATCATTCGATATAATGGGCCGAAAGTCATTAGGCCCAGAAAGCGTATAAGGCTATAAGCCTGACCTAGCCCATCCCATGATCACCCCTAATTCCAATACAAATGAAATTGCAACGCAAACGAATATGGAATGTAAAGTCAAAGGAATCAAGTTAGGAAAAGACTCTCCTCCGATTTTTCACCTATTGTTTGCTGATGATGTCCTCCTCGGGGAAGCAAATAGAGAAGAGGCTACTGACTTTAAGGACCTCCTAGAACACTTATGGGAAATGTCAAGACTTTAGGTTAATTTCCGAAAATCTGGTATCTTTTTCAGCTGCAATACACCAACTGAAGGTGCTAGGATGATTAGAAGACAACTAAATTCTAGGAATCCCTCTCTTTTGGAAAAGGAGGAGAAGTAAATTCTATGGTTCCCTTCTCGATAAATTCAAAAATAGGCTTAGTAGATGGAAAAGCCAACAGCCTCTCTTATGTAGGGAAGAAAACACTAATATAGTCTACCCTTGATGCAAAGATAATTCTAATGGAGTGACAATGAAGTGTGTGCTTTGTTCCATGAGCGTTCCATGATAAGCATTTATCAAAATGCCGTCATATCATCGCCAAATCAACATTTAGCTCATCATGGTGACCCGTACGCATAGATACTCAGAAAAGCTGAATTTGATTTATGTGCACGCCTATCATTCAGGGAATATTCATTTATGTGCACACCTACTTGTCATAAATGATTGACATTATTATTTTTCTCGGTTTTGAAGACAAATCAATTACAAACATTTAATTAATAAATAGAAGGTTTACCAAATGCATATGAAAATGATAAACACTTAAAGTGGCATCCAAGAGCAAACTGTGTGTTCCAAAAGATAAAGGTGGTCTAGGACTAGGCAATCTAACTTTTAGGAAAAAGGCCCTCGTTACAAAAATGGCCTAGAGATTTGTCATAGAGCCAAATGCTTTATAGGTCAAAGTCTTAGCAGCCAAATACCTTAAAGGGAAGCAGTCCTTCACAAGGAAAGCCCCCCTCTCAACTTCTAGACTTTGGAAAACTATAGTAGAGTCTTGTAAAATATTTTACAAAAAATAGTTTCAGACCTTCAAAATCTTCTCAGGCAAGTTTGGGATTTTCCTTGGATTGAGTCTAATGGAAATTACTTTGCCTCTATTGGCCCCCCTTTGGAGAAGGATAGCACAATAAGGATTAAAGACCTAATCAATCAGGACCCCCAAGAGGGTGTGACCGTCTAGGGTCTGTTTGCCAAGGAGGAGTCTTGTGCCTTCGCAGTTGCGTGTAGGGGTCGGTGCCCCCTTCTGAGAAGTTGCAAGTTCCAGATTTCTGAAGGGATAGGAAATCCATCAAATGGATGCCCAAGATTGCGGAATAAAGGGGGCAAATTTCAAAAAAAATTCTTTCCCTTCAACTAGGAATCGAATTCCCTATTTAGAAAATCATATTTTCAATGATCATTCTTGAACCATAAACTGAACCAGATCTGAACCAAAAGGAGGAGAGAGAGATAATACCTGATACAGAGAAATAATATCTCTCAACGGAAGTGTTCACGCCCAAGGTAGAAACCAAAATCTGCTCCCACAGAAAATGGCATAGTGCAAAGTGGAGCAGAATCAGCAGTGTCCTTCCTAAGAACTTGATTCTTCCCAAAAATCACCTGAACAGCTTGTAAATACAACTCCTACCAATCTTTTCTCCAAAACATTGGAATCAAGATCTGATCTTGATTTCTCCCAAGCAATGGAGATCGAACTGCTATAGACGGCGGCTACAGAAAAGAGGCGGCTAGAGAGAATTTGTAGGGTGCAGAATACTCTCCTCTGTGATCTCAGCTCTGAAGACAAGACTGTTGCTGGTGATTGTGTGTCTAAAGGCTGCCGCCTCCTCTTCCTTTTATACACTTAAAAGGATCATCTCGTAATCCCATTAGGAGTTGCTAACCTAAATCATATATGGATTAAAAGTCCCTTTAAGATAAGGGATAAGCCTTATCTTATCTGCAGATTAGATCAGCCGGTTCCTAATCTAATTAAGAAGTTTCCAAATCTAAATCTCATTTAGATCTTGGACTCTCTGAGTGGATAGGGTGTGGGCCCAATCCTATCAGTTGATCTTATCTCAGAATTCGCCCCTTAAAGACTAATCAAATTAGCCGAGTTCGAAATGGGCTTAAGGCCCATTTAGGGTTATGTATTCATTAAACCTTCCAAACTGCTGCCTAGTTGGGCTTCCTTGTATGGCGTGGGACCCAAACATTGATCTACACATCAGCCACATGGGTTCAGCCCAGCCTTTGTTACAAGGCCTAGCCGAATACACTGTTATGGACAGTGCACCCCCTGAAACCCATCAGATGGGCTCTATGGGCCCAACACTTACCCTAAGTGGTCCCTGGGCCAAGCCACCTTGTAACACCCAGGGACTGTAGGCAGATTGAAGATTAGCACATCAGGAATTATCCTCAATGGCCTTACACTCAACCTCTCAGCCCATAATGATCATACACTGCCCGACAAGAGAGGATCTCTCCCTCGGCTGCAAGGAACAGTGTTGCACTCTCTCAAGTATGGATCCCGAGAAATAAAACCTTTAGCAAACATTTCGAATCCATAATATATATATATATATATTTTTATATCTCATATAAATTATATTTTGCAAAATAAATCTCAACGATTGAAATCGACTGCCTATAGTCTTGGTTTCCATCAGTGAGAGTGCATCCCCGATCATTACCTTTGTCCGACAAAGGGGCTGATCCAGTCACTATGATCACCCACTTAGATGAATTCTCAGACTGTCCCAGCATACCCATGTTTTGACCCCCGCTAAGGATCTCACTGATTGGTATATCAAAGACAGCCCAATCCGACACCTAGTGCAGTATCATAATCGAGTCTAGGGGTTGGGTGTAACTTTCCAGTTTTGCCCATCAATCTACAAAGTCCAGGGCAATACTGGAAATCTGGTCCAGTTCAAAGATTCAATTAATCCCACACTGTATGTGCCTAGGGTCTCACCCCGGTAGCTGAGACAAGCCACCCCAACCGACTTGGTGGCACCACAGTGTCAGCCTTGTTAGGATAGGTCTCCCCAGACCGACCCACTGGCTGTGAGCATTCTAAACTAACACGAGTCTCATTAAGTGTCCAGTTTAAGGGTATTACATAGAAACATACCAAGGGAACATGAATCAAATATGCAGTTTTATTCATTTACAATAAACTCATAAAGTACATCAATTTGATTGAAGCTAAGGGCATACAAAACTGTCTAACAGCTCCCACTTGCACTTAGGTCCAATCAGATACTAACCGGAGTCCCATGCTTTCCACGTGTTTCTCAAACACTTTCTGTGATAGTGGCTTTGTCAATGGGTCTGCTATATTTTCCGCTGACGCTACCTTCTAAATCAGGATGTCCCCTCTACCAACAATCTCCCTCAGTACATGGTACTTCCTCTCGATGTGTTTCGACTTCGAGTGGGCTCGTGGCTCCTTAGCCTGAGCAATAGCTCCATTGTTGTCACACAACAATGGCACGGGTGATGTGCTGGATGGAACTACACCCAACTCGTGAACGAACTTCTTCATCCACACTACTTCCTTGGCAGCCTCAATTGCGGCAATGTACTCAGCCGCGGTCGTGGAGTCTGCAGTGGACCCCTGTTTGCTGCTTTTCCAGCAAACAGCACACGATCCTATCGTGAAAACATACCCAAATGTAGACTTTCTATCATCTGGATCCGACTGGAAATCAATATCTGTATACCCTTGGATCTATAGTGAGCTACCATCGAATACTAGACAAAACTCTTTTGTCCTTCGAATGTACTTAAGTATGTTTTTCACAGCAGTCCAATGCTCCTGCCCTGAGTTGGCTTGAAATCTGCTTACTACACTCACTGCCTGAGCAATGTCAGGGCGAGTGCATAGCATGGCATACATGATGCTCCCTACGGCAGAGGCATATGGAACGTCCTTCATGCCATCAATCTCTTCAGAAGTCTTGGGAGACATCTTCTTGGAGAGAGTGACTCCGTGCCTGAAAGGAACATTTCCTTTCTTGGAGTTTTCCATGCTATATCTTTTGACTATTTTGTCAATGTAGGCAGATTGGGATAATCCTATTATCCACTTTGATCTATATCTTCAGTGACGGAAACTATGGGTTGTCTTTGGAAATGTGGGAAGTCACAAAGGGTGCATGGAGCCAACTGTTTCAGCTGCATAACCCCACCACCTTTCTATGAAGGATCATATCCACTCTTCATATGAGTTTTCCCTTTTGGCCTCTGTCAGACAAGGTTCAGAGCCATTTTCAGGTAAACCTTTCTGTCCAGTGAGTGCTTACCCATCATATTCATGAACGCCAAGGTACCGTGAGAGAGTTCCCATTTTCTTGTGAAGCCCCACTAACATCGGTCTATGACGCCCCTATCATCTTATGAAACATTCAGACAAGCCCAACAGCAAATGGATAGCCCATTTTCTGGTGCGTTTCCTCATTACTGAAGGACCCATCCTCATGCTAATGATGGAAGGCCTTTAGAGAGTTCATCATATGAATCTCCCTATCACATGCACTCATATTAGCTGGAGGGAACAAAATTACGCCCTAGTTTGATTTAGGTCAAACCAAAGTGGCTCCCACTGACTTTCATAAAGCCAGATTTCGGTGGGCCTTAAATCGGCTAGGGTTCCGCATGTGACCTCTTGATGAGGTGTGGGGCCCACCACTGAGGGAAGTCATCCAATGACCAAAAAGGGACACCATGGCAATGATGTGCATTCAGCCATGATGTGCGCAAGAGCCACTGTCGAATAGGCATGGGCCAAGTACTTATGGCCCATGTACGCAGCACATCACATCCATACATCTCATGCAGGGATAAATTGATCCAATCAATTAATTATCTGTAAGGCCTGTTGGAAGCCCGTTAAAATTCCATAATATTAATCATTAATATTATCTAGGTATATGAGCTGAATTAGGGTTACCCAGTTCGGCCCATATAGCTTTATCCTTTAAAATGGGCTTTTGTAATTTTAACTATTTAAAACTAGGCCTTTACAAGCTGGGCCGAATTAACCATTTAATTAAATATCAATCCTTAGGCCCATTAGTGGGAAAATTAGGGCTGACTTTCAACCTTGATTAAACTCTAGAATTGGTCCAAACAGTTTGAACCAATCTTGGTTCGAATAGGTCTAGGGTTTGATTTTTAATTAAATCCTTAATTCAAGTAAATAATATGAAATTAAATAACTGATAAAAGAAAAACAGAAATCAGTTAATCAGGGTTGTTCGCACACTCCAACCTGCAAAACAAAGGTTAGATCACAGATTGCAGTTTCTCAAACTGCAAATCGCAGATAGTGAATCTCCCATCTACGAAATCTCCTTCTCTGCGCCACCATCTTCGATCCAAAATTAAAAATAAATAGAAATCCTATTTCTATTAATTATTACATCAGATCGAATGCCTATACATTGAGTCTAAAAATAAAAAAAAAAAATTATTTACAGACCAAATGTAATAAATTCAATTCAAAAAACTGCAAATCTTGTAGTTCTCCCTGCGCAAATCAAGATTTCGATCTCCTCTTGTACGAACAGCCCATAAATCCAGAAAATTATAAAGAACTATTCTAAATAATAATCAGATTTATTTAAAATTAATTTCAGATTATTTGCCCATCTGTTTTGGGAACAAATTTCCCAAAACCCATATCTGCGCAAATTGGGTAGAACGCCTTCTCCCTATTTGCGCAGGTTCAGATCTGAAACAGAATGGTTCAAGATTTGAACCATGGCTCTGATACCACTGAAGGGATAGGAAATCCATCAAATGGACACCCAAGATTGCGGAATAAAGAGAGGCGAATTTCAAAAATTTTTCTTTCCCTTCAACTGGGAATTGAATTCCCTATTTAGAAAATCATATTTTCAATGATCATTCTTGAACCATAAACTGAACCAGATCTGAACCAAAAGGAGGAGAGAGAGATAATACCTGATACAGAGAAATAATATCTCTCAACGGATGTGTTCACACCCAAGGTAGAAACAAAAATCTGCTCCCACTAAAGATGGCGCGGTGCAAGGTGGAGCAGAATCAGTAGTGTCCTTCCTAAGAACTTGATTCTTCCCAAAAATCACCTGGACGGCTTGTGAACACAACTCCTACCAATCTTTTCTCCAAAAGATTAGAATCAAGATCTGATCTTGATTTCTCCCAAGCAATGGAGATCGAACTGCTATAGGCGGCGGCTGTAGGAAGGAGGCGGCTAGAGAGACTTTGCAGGGTGCAAAATTCTCTCCTCTGTGATCTCAGCTCTGAAGACAAGACTGTTGCTGGTGATTGTATGTCTAAAGGCTGCCGCCCCCTCTTCCTTTTATACACTTAAAGTGATCAACTCCTAATCCCATTAGGAGTTGCTAACCCAAATCATATCTGGATTAGAAGTCCCTTTAAGATAAGGGATAAACCTTATCTTATCTACAGATTAGATCAGCTAGTTCCTAATCTAATTAGGAAGTTTCCAAATCTAAATCTCATTTAGATCTTGGACTCTCTGAGTGGATAGGGTGTGGGCCCAATCCTATCAGCTGATCTTATCTCAGAATTCTCCCCTTAAAGACTAATCAAATTAGCCGAGTTCGAAATGGGCTTAAAGCCCATTTAGGGTTATGTATTCATTCAACCTTCCAAACTGCTGCCTAGTTGGGCTTCCTTGTATGAAGTGGGACCCAAACATTGATCTACACATCAGCCACATGGATTCAGCCCAACCTTTGTTACAAGGCCTGGCCGAATACACTGTTATGGACAGTGCACCCCCTGAAACCCATCAGATGGGCTCTATGGGCCCAACACTTACCCTAAGTGGTCCCTGGGTCAAGCCACCTTGTAACACCCAGGGACTGTGGGCAGATGCAAGATTAGCCCATCAGGTATTATCCTCAATGGCCTTACACTCAACCTCTCAGCCCATAATGATCATACACTGCCCGACAAGAGAGGACCTCTCCCTCGGCTGCAAGGAACAGTGTTGCACTCTCTCAAGTATGGATCCCGGGAATTAAAACCTTTTGCAAACATTTCGAAACCATAATATATATATATATATATATATATATATATATATATATATATATATATATATATATCTCATATAAATTATATTTTGCAAAACAAATCTCAACGATTGAAATCGGCTGCCGGCAGTCTTGGTTTCCATCAGTGAGAATGCATCCCTGATCATTACCTTTGTCCGACAAAGGGGCTGATCCTGTCACTATGATCACCCACTCAGATGAATTCTCAGACTGTCCCAGCATACCCAGGTTTTGACCCCCGCTAAGGATCTCACTGATTGGTATATCAAAGACAGCCCAATCCGACACCTAGTGCAGTATCATAACCGAGTCTAGGGGTCGGGTGTAACTTTCCAGTTTTGCCCATCAATCTCCAAGGTCCAGGGCAATACTGGAAATCTGGTCCAATTCAAAGATTCAATTAATCCCACGCTGTATGTGCCTAGGGTCTCACCCCGGTAGCTAAGACAAGCCACCCCAACCAACTTGGTGGCACCACAGTGTCAGCCTTGTCACGATAGGTCTCCCCAAACCGACCCATTGGCTGTGAACATTCTAAACTAACACGAGTCTCATTAAGTGTCCAGTTTAAGGGTATTACACAGAAACATACCAAGGGAACATGAATCAAATATGCACTTTATTCATTTACAATAAACTCATAAAGTACATCAATTTGATTGAAGCTAAGGGCATACAAAACTGTCTAACAATTTCATTGTTCAATAACCCATCTGCTCAAGCACCCAAGCGGGCAAGGCCGAGGTCGAGCTTCATTGCCGAAAACACGAGGCCCCTTTCCTTAGCGAGAAGGAAGGAGAGGCGCACACCATAGCTCTCCTAGCTACCCTTCCCATGGGGAACAAGGTGCATGAACCCGTGCGTGGCTAAGGCTGCGTGGAGCTCGGCCAGCACCGTAGACCGCCTTGGTCTTAGTGATGTGGCATTGTTCCCTTCAGCATGTCTATTCTACCATAAATTGGGTCAAGTGGAGGGCCGATGCCAGCTCTCGAGCCTGGATGGGGAACCGCTCGCTTGGACGGTCTCTCTGAGAATGAGGCCAAAATCAAGGGCCGCCGTTAGCTGCGGCCAAGGTCTGCTTGACTCCTTGTCAAAAGGGGTGAGCAGGCGTGTGACCTCCAGTGGGCCATATGCCTTGGGACAACATCTGTTTCGAGCATGTAACCTTAGTGAAGGTTGTATGTCGCATCCAGTCGATCGTTCGAGGGTGTGTGAGCTCCAGAGCGTTGTATGCCTTGGGTCGAGGTTTGGTCCGGGCGTGTAACCTTGGTGAAGGTTGTATGCCGCAGCCAGTTATCGACCGAGGTGAGGGACCTGGCAACTAGGCATATGACCTCCTAGGGTCGTGTGCCTTGGATCGAGGTCCAGTCCAAGCGTGTAACCTTGGCAAAGGTTGTATGCAACAGAAGGTCGCTCGGTTGAGACTTAAACGTATACACTGAGGGTTTGAGGCGAGGTAAGAGAAACTTGCTTTATTACAAAATGTTTACTTGGTCGGTCGAGGTCAAGCTCTTATGGTTACATGGTCCGGCCTACGGGCGCGCCTGAAGTCGAGGTGTTGCTGATGAGTGAATGATTACAACTGTTGCTACTGGGCTGAGGTGATGAGTCGGTGTCAATGTACTGCTTCAGATATCCACAGCGGGTGAGGGACTCAATCTTGTTCTGGAGGTCGTAGCAGTCTTTGGTGTCGTGGCTGACGCTATAGTGAAACGTGTAGTATTTTGTTGGGTCACCCCTCTTGGGGTTCCTCTTTCTCTTTCGAGGCCACTTCATATACTCCTCCCCTCCTACTTGCATGAGGATGTGTGCTCAGGTAGAGTTGAGCGGCATGTATTGGTCATAGGATGAGGCTGGCAGCTTCCTACTGTTGTTGCCACTGCGGTTGTCTTCATGTTGGTGGCCACCATGGTCGTGGTCGGCCTCTCCACCTCCATACTTTCCGGTCAAGGCATCCTCAGCAGTGATGTACTTCAGTTCCTTTTTCAAAAATTCTGCCTTGGTTCTAGGTGGTATCTTGGCAATAGAACACATAAGGGTTGACCTGAGGAGGAGGCCTTGGATTGCTGCATGCATGGAGACCATGGGGTTGAGGTTGTGAACCTCGAGTTCTTCTTTCTTGAAGTGGTCGATGTAGGACCACAAGCTCTTGTCATGTCGTTGTTGAACGGCCATGAATGCGATTACGACCTTCTGACACCGTTGGCTACTGATGAAGTGGGCAAGGAAAGGGTTGGCAAACTAGTCCCAAAAGCTGATGGAGCAAGACGGGATCCTAGAGAACCAACGCCGAGCTGCCCCCTTGAAGGTCACCTAGAAAGCTCAACACATCAATGCGTCAGAATACCTGTACAAGAGCTTGCTAGAAGCTCTCCAGGTGTTCATCTGGGTCCTAGGTACCATTGTAAGTCTCCAATATGGGAGTTTTGAAATGATGCAGAGGAGGTTCCGAGGTGATGGTGGCGGTGAAGGCATCCATCCTGGTGGAGGGATTTTGATTTTCCAAGGTATCACCTCAGCTCTCCTTGACTTGTCAAATTTCATCCTTCACCACGCCGAGCTATGCCTATAGGTCGGCGATCTGCTAGCCAACGAGTACCTCAACTTTGTCCTGGTATCCTCTGAAGTGAGACGGGCCAGTCGCATCTCGGTCCCTTTTGGCCTGTCGGTCATCGAGGTAGTATCGAAGGCCCAAGGTGTGAGGTGGAGGTGGCATTTCTTGTCGGAAATGATGTCCTTGGCTTCAGCGTCGATCACAAGACCGTATCAATTCATTCTCCTTTCAGACGAGAGGTTGGAGGGTTCTCGACGGCTAACTCACACTTCAGCCACTTTCGCCGGACGTCGAGGGATCAGCATGGTAAGGTTTGACAAGGCGCTTTGTCGGTGTAGCCCACGAAGGGCGTCTGTTGCGATGCCCTAGGTTTCCAACAGGGTGGTTACCTTGCGGGCAACCTCCTACCGGTTGCCCCACCTCGTTCAGCCTCTACGTGAGGTCAAGCCAGTCGATGACTGTTTGGAGTTGGTCCCTAGTGACCAAGTTATGTGTAGTTCTCTTGTTTCTAGCCATTCCACTGGAAGCTGAGTTGTAGTGCTGGGGGGAAGGCTTAGCAGTCGTTCCCACGGACGGCGCCAATTGTTGATGCTCATAATGGACTGAGGACAATACAGTAAATTTGTTTTGATTCCTAGATGGGCTGGCTAGTAGATGGATTCAAGGGGAGTTGAGGCCAAGGGATAGAGGAGGTCGAACTACATTGTGGCCAAGGGTTGGTGATGTCTGCCCGATGTCGGCTGAGGCTGAGTACCTACGAGGAAGGGAACGTTAGAGGCCTCGGGTGATAACCCAAGGCGGGGACTCCGACAATCAAGTTAGTGAGGGAGTAGAAAATAGGGTGGACGAGGTCCGAGGAGTTCGGACGAGGCTGCTAGAAAGCTAGAAAGAAAGAGAGTTTGGAGAAATGAGAGTCTTGACTCAGTCTTAGATCCCTTACCTTGGGGGACTCATGCCCTATTTATACTTGAGATCGCTTGAAGGCAGATAGATGTGGATGGTCAGGATGCGGTCTGAGCCCACCGCATGTGGTCGCGCCATTGGTCCCGCACTGGGCGCTGACCTCCACCCTGCCTAACGCGCTGATTAGCTCCGCCCTTGGCCACATGTCGGCGTGCCAGAGGCCTGCCTAAAGTGCCTACATCAAGGATTAAAGACCTAATCCATCAGGACCCCCTTGGGTGGAACCAAAGGATGATTCAAGCAATTCTATCAGAGCTGGAAGATTAGGTCTTTTGTATGCCAATTCCTTCAGACCAAAAAGATAAATTCATCTACACTGGGTCCAAAAATGGAGAATTCTCTTCCAAGCAAATCTATAATTCCCTTTGGGAAAACATGGATACAGGCCTCTCAAGAAAACAATGTCAAATGGATAAAACTTTCTTGGAAACTCAAATATCCTCCGAAAATCAAGTTGTTCATATGGAGACCATCGAAGGCTTTGTCCTTTACAAATCTGACCTCGTGAACAGAAGAATTCTGGACAATGCCATTTGCTCATTATGTGAACATGAGGACGAAACTCCTCTTCACTTATTACTTTGGTGTCCCCTTGCTCAAGTTGTTTTATTTGCTAGTCCTTAGTAATGATTTTCCCTCAAGGTCTATCAACTTTCCAGGAGGTTCTCTTTCCTTGGTCAAAAATTTAATAGCAAAATCCTCCTAAATCAAGTATTATCCTGGTGTGCATTTGCTTGGTACTTCAAAACCATTATAACTGGCCTTAGGCAAGATCAAAACAATGACTTTAAAACCATTATAAATTGTGATGGTGCTTTGGCCTGATAGTTCTAGATAACAATCGTAATTTTCTTTGTGCTACTTACTAGTAACTAGCTTAATGTTGTTCGCAGCCCTCTCAAAGCTGAATCAAGGTTCAAAATTTCGTCATATATCGGCCTGTATTGACCAATACGTATCATTCCAGCAAGTTTTCGGTACGGTACATGGTACCAAATTCAATGTGTCGTATTTATTCATCGTATCGAGGCCATATCATGCTCGTATCATTGAGTATCAGTGCGTTTTAGCACTTCATGCCTCTAGGTAGTGGAATGGATCTGTGTTTTAAAACATTGATATTTATTTTTTTATTTATTTTTAGAATAAAATATGCAGAATAATTATTTCATCTATTATGTCCATAAATCCATTCAATTTTTTGTTACATATTTACTTTTATTAATTTTAATTTAATTTTTAGAATAAAACATGCAAAATAATTATTTGAATAAAAATAAATAATTATTTAGGTTTTAGAAAATTAGAATAAAACATGCAAAATAAGTATTTGAATAAAAATAAATAATTATTTAGGTTTTAGAAAATTAGAATAAAATATGCAAAATAATTACTTGATCTATTATGTCCATAATTAGATAGTATGTTTCTATTCCCAACTTCCCATTTATTGATTATAATATGTTTTTCATAAAACCCACTAAAATGTGTTATTTTTATGCATAAGTAGTTTATATTTAGTAATATTGATGTTTATTTATGATTTATTAGATATTTATAGCATTTCAATGTGTTACTATGCGTATCTTAATTTTTTGTCTATATCCATATCCAAGATGTATCTCGATACGTCTCTTAAATTTGACTTTTCAATACGCATAGCGTTTCCGATACTTTGAACCTTGAACTGAATGCATGGCGGTGCAAGAAAATTTATTTTTTACGAAGTGAATCCATTGTTCCAACCTTTTTGTTCAAACTGATGCAAAAACTCTAGTAGATGATTTGAATGGAAAAGGCGATTTTTTGATAATTCTATCTTTATTACCTGGAGACCATAAAGATACTCTTTAAATTTTTTGTATGTAAATATTAGCTTTAAGAATAGAACTCTAACTTTACTCAAAGGTTGGCCCAAGAGGCTTAACATTCGGGAATTTTTTGGTACCGGGAGAACTTACCCAGCTGGTTGGGCTCTGGTGACTTTGGCTGCGTTTAATTAAATCCTATGTTTATTTAAAAAAAAAAAAACGAATAAAGCCTTGAAGAAAAACAGAATAAAATATCTAAGCACCCCTTCAACAGGCCTAGGTGTTATTTTCAAGGTTGAGTCCCTAGATCCAAATTCCATACAAGCAGTCGCCAAAGTTATAAGTAGGGGTGACAGCGAGTTCGTTTGCTAATTGAGCCTAATATAATTTGGCTTGTGAAGCTCACGTGCCTAATCAAGTTTACATATAAAGTATTGACACGTATTGGCCTGTATTGGCCGATATGTATCGTTCTAGGATCCCTTCAGTATGCCCCTAATCAGGGGTCTATCAGTTTCAAGGGGTTGAGCCCTAAACTGGCCCCACTGAACCGATTGTGAAAAAATAAAAAATAAAAAAATGCATCAAAAGCTGTATCGATTCACCCGATACGTCCATACTGACGTATTGTGCATATCGATATTTTGAACCTTGTATATACATACATATATACATACATACAGATAAACATATATACATATAACATTTTTATTTTTATATATAATAATAACTAATTATTATAATTATTAATTTTTAAATATCAAATAAAAATACATTTTTATATATAACCTTTTACTTTTATAAAGCATTTGACTTATAGATGAGCTCGAGCCAAGCCGAGTTCAAACTTATGAGCTTTTGACTCGGGCCAAGCTCAAGCGCAAATAACTAGCTATTCAACTCGGCTTAGCTTGAATCCACCCCTATAAGCTTGATGACAGCTGTAAACACCAATTATAGATGGGCCTCGAGGTCCAAATTCCAGACCAACAAGATTCTAAATATCGATACAAGCTTAAAGTAGCAAATCGGTGAATCACCTACACCGATATGATACATATCCGACAAGATGGGCCTCAATATTATCCCTGGCTTGACCCACTTTAAAAGTAGTTTACCAGGAACCACTATAAAATTTGCTCCTAAACCTAAACACAATGCAGGTGCACGGTGCGCCCAAGAGCCGGATCAGGAGAGACCAGCCAACTGCCTGTCATATCTTGAAGATTTACATTTTTTGTCATGAATATATTATCAATTATGGTAAATAAATAATAGGTGCCATAGAATCAAAAGTACATGACAGAACGTTTGTAGTTACATGTTACAGGCTTATAGCCATTGAATAGCATTATCGCAGTATCTAACTTACTTACAAGATCGATATTTATGCATTAGCTTGGCTGAATTCATTGAGTCTCCTGTGAAGTTTGCTGATTAGCTGACTACAGATTTGAGGAGATGTGCATGGACCACACATTAGATAAATAACATTACCAAGAGGCCTCAAATAAACACCATCTTCACGAAGCATCCGAACAAGAGAGCTCGCATACAATGATCCATACCTGCATAAAATCCAGAAATTAAGATTTATGGACAAGTGATACACCATGAAAGTCAAAAATTCTGTTGGAAGAAATAAATAAACCCAATTTTCTAGCTCATAGCCAGTAAAATAAGGCTTCTATGATGATGATAACGAAGATACAAGAATATAATAGGAAAATGGATTTGTTTGCCAGAAATACCAACCAGCTAACATTGACATGTACCGTTCTCAAGTACTAGGTCATCTATGAAAATAAGTGGTGATAGTTAAACATATTTGAAGTCAACTAACATCTGTCATTAAAAACTCAAAAGAATAACGATTTATGGCCCATCAAAGAGCCAGAATATAGTGATAAAAGGTCTGCTAACAAGATCAAATAGAATCAGATATAAGGTAGATCTAAATCCAAATTTGATTTGTTTATAATTGAATTCAAATTGCAATCACCTAGTGATAGTATAGATAGATTAAATTAGAAAATGATCAAAATATTATAAATTATTAATAAGATGAACTAAAAATGGCCTTAATATTGTATTTCATGAACAAAATGGAATGAAAATCACTTGTGCGAATAGTGAAACTTGAACCTATCACCTATCACAGTTTGGTATAAACACAACATTCAAACCAATTTCACTAATGGATATAAATTTTAAGAATATACAAGCATAAATATTTAAACTGAAACAAATACAATTACATAGGGATTTAAATGGATTGAATACAAATTTCATTCTGGAAAATCTGATACCATTTGCAGCCGTAAATGGGGAAAATTGCATACCAAGGAGGATGTATTAAATGTTTACTCAAGACAGTGGTTATAGAGGTGTAAATTAGGTAACCAATTTGAAGAATTTCCCTTAAAGATTTAACAAATGCTCAACCCAGGGCCAACCAGGGTGTACCGCTAAGTGTCAACAATTGAACTCAGAAAGGAATAGAAGATAATGAGATAGTACCCAGCATCATGGCCTTCTGCACATAATTCTAGAGCAAAAAGTGTTCCTAATGTCACCACCCTCTGCACTGCTGGATGTAATGATATCTGGTGTACAAGCTTTGCATCCCATAACTGCAAGTATACGTCATAAACAGATAGAGGAAGAGCTCATGAGCAATGACTCTAAGCCTGATAGATAATGTTTGATGAGAATAAGTTGAAACAAATTGTTCATGCCACTGAAAGCAGATTGGCATTTTTCCCTCAAAAATTAGAAAAAAATTATGCATGATAATAAGGAATTAGAAATTTAATAGTTTCTACAATAAAGAAATATAGAAGGAAAATGTCTCTGGTTGTAGTATTAAAACTTTAAAAGATGTAGTATCATCATAACCAGATATAATGTAGAATTATATATGAAAATGCAACTTCAATTTATGATGGTTAACAAACTAGAAATAATTTTTAGCATGCAATCTCTCTAAAGAATATTTCAGTGAACAAAAATGCAATTAATGGTCAACAACAATTAAATCCTCATTCTTCTATTTGAAATAAAAAACGGACTTTGTAGTCTGACTCTGGATAGATTTTTTTCCTTCTGTTGAAACAATATAAATCATAGGAGATGGGACTAAGACAAACTTCACATATAAGCCCTCTTGCCTTGATTGTTTAGTAGTTGGGAGAGCATCCAGCAACATGAAAACAACATATGAAACAAAAGTTTCTGCATAATTCATACCTCTCTAAGCCGCCTTCCTCCTGCAATGATATTTGAGTTTGTCTGGGGATCTTTAAACCATCTTATGGCTTTCGTAGCAGCTGTGCAGCCCATTGCATGTGCACTGTAAGAATGCCCATGCAGAAGAGCCATGAGCTAAACCAAAACAAAGGAGAAAATAATCATTTCCTTTCTGTGAGAGAGAGAGAGAGTATTGTAAACCAGCTATGCTCATTTACATAGAATGCTTACATACCATGCAAAAATATGCAACTCAAAACAGGCAGATTATGTGACTTGCACTTTTTTTAATTGCATTTTCTGAAATTTCTGAGGTAAGGAAATCTTCTAACTATTTTCAAATATTATTTTCTTGCTCCTTTCTTCTAGATTATTTATGTCCATGCTTATGCCCCCAGAATTTTCTTTCGAGATGAACTTGAAAAGCCCTGTTCTACCAAAAATTAGGGCTTTTATGCTGGAAGAGTGTACATGATGGTCGGCTGCTAAAATGTGTTCCATCAGAAATGCAAGAACAATAAGCTTCCCTGTTCATATGCATCTTGTGCTTGGCGTAAGGTAAGTTAACCACCTCTTTAACTACTGTGATTTTGCTATGAGCATATGCCTCTATTAGCATTCATTGGTGTCTATGCCTGACTATGATGCCCAGATAAGGGTACTGTCATGGATGCAGATACAGGAAAAATGGACAAAACTCCTTTTCCATAATATGGTTTTTCTAACACCAAAAAAGTTGTCAATGCTTTAAAGAAATAATTTTTTTTCCTAATATGTTTTTTCTAATTTCTAACACCAAAAAAGTTGGGCATGAACAGGTATTTGGGTACCATAGGTGCCTGATAAGTCTTTTCCATAATATGGTTTTTCTAAAACCAAAAAAGTTGTCAATGCTTTAAAGCTATACGGTTTTCTTTTTTTTTTTTTAAATATGTTTTTCTAACACCAAAAAAGTTGGGCATGAACAGGTATTTGGCTATTTATCACCATCCAGTAAGGGAGGGAAAATCATTTTGGCATCCCTTGCTATTTTATATGATACTTGGGAGGCAAGGAATACTATGTTCTTTGTTATAGAACTCATTCCATTATGATTTTTTTTATCTTATCACCCTCAAATCAGCCCATTTATGATAGGGGATGGGCTTTAGATGGTTTACAATTTTACATTGATTTTCAAAACAAAGGTGCAACTGGAGACTGCATTCTATTGCAAGTTTTTGGTCTATCACTAAATAACTGTGCAGGCCCTCGCCCCCACCAACAGACTTGGAAAGAACCGTTGAAACAATTTTAATGGGCAGCTCCCTAGGGAATATGATTATCATTTAGAACCAGTGGAATTTCAAGAGATCATGGAAGTATGGTCATCCTTCATTTATCAGGATTCAGGCCAGAGTTGTATTGGTACAGTTATACTATCAATCTGTGATTTTGGCAACCCAGGGACAGAGTTTGATGTACTCCTTCATGTTCAAACTCGTTAAAGTTGTGGGGTGGCTCTCAAGTGATCATGGGTGGTAGAAGGGGGGTTGGTTGATCCCAGGAATTTCAAAGGCTTCACTCTGGATGCAAGAACTTTGAGAAGGGTGATTTGTCATCTCCCAAGGCTTGGCCACCAGTTCCTTTTGTTTTCTTATTGCCAGTATTTATAGTGTTCTCTTCCGCTCTTCTCTTTCAATAAATCCTTGATTATTTTTCAATCAAAAAAACCATCAAGCAATAGAAAATGCTAACTCAATTACAAACACAAGATAATTTAAACAAAAAAAAAAGTACGAATTTATAGAGAGCATTTGTTAGAAATGGTACTTGATGCAAGATATATTTAAGAACTCTTCTTCATAAAAAAGGATAAACCTTAACATAAATAAGCAAAAATTATGACATGAAACAAGTACTGCGGAGAACCAATTTGGATTTATGCCAGGGAGATCAACCATGGAAGCCATCATTCTTTTGAGACAATTGATAGAATTTAGAGTTAAAAAGAGAGATCTACATATGGTGTTCATTGATCTAGAAAAAAACTTAAGATAGAATTCATAGAGGGATATATGGTGGGTCTTAGAAAAGAAAGGGTCCCAAATGGTTACATAGAAAAAATTAAGGACATGTACGAGGGTTCAACAACTAATGTTAGAGCACCTGAAGCTAGGCTATCAATAAGTTGGTTCCACCTTATCAAACCGAACCAATTATATCGGTTCAGGTTCTGTGATTTTGTCCCAATTAATAATTGGGTTAGTTCTGGTTCTTGCTTGTTCCAAACCGATTCAGATCACAACTGATTGTTTTCTTAAAAATACATAAAGGTTTGTTCTTGATTAATAACAATAAGCTTTATTAAAGATATGAAACTATAATTACAAGAGGGATGGGAATGGGGGAGGTAAAACATCTTAACTCCCCACCAGCACATTACAATGAAAGGGGAATTAGAAATTAGCCCAAAACAAAGAATCCCTATTCACCCCCTGCTTGGCTAACCCATCAGCAATTGAGTTAGCAGTTCTCTTCACCTAACTGTACTTCATCTCAACGCCCCTAGTAAGCCATTTGAATTTTTTCTTTTCATTATTGTAGCTCCCCATACCACTGTTGTCTTCCTTTAGCCATCTAACCACCACCTCCGAGTCACCTTCAATGACCAATTTTCTGATGTTCAACTCTGTTGCTCTTTGGTTTCCTTCTAGAGCTGCACAAATCTCAGCCCTAAGAGAGTCACCTTCTCCAATTGGGCCTGAAAACATGGCAAGAATAATACCTTTCACATTCCTAAACACTCCCCCAATCCCGAAAGGCCCTAGATTCCTTATGCTACTACCATCAAAGTTCAGTTTTATGAATCCAAAGGGTGGAGAGGTCCAAGAGTGGCTGGGAGTCCTCTTAATCTGGGCAGAGTTAGCTATCTCTTTCCAATTTCTCATAGAGTTAGCTATCTGTGAAAAGTTCCAAAGATTTCAACCAATGGGCCACCCTTAAGTGTATCAGCTCTAGCAAGTTTTTAATGGTTCTTTCCTTGTATGAAAAAAATCATGAGTTTCCTTTTTCCCATAAAAATCAACACATGACCTTATAACAGTACAGGCCCATCTCAATTCCAAAGTCCATATTTTCTTGGTCTTCAGGGTCCATCAGGATCTGATTATAGCCGGAATAGGCATCTATAAAGCTCAGGAGCTCATACCCTAAGGTCACGTCCACCAGGCGATCTATGCGGGGTAGGGGAAAGCTGTCTTTCGAGCAAGCTCAGTTCAGGTCCGTATAATCTACGCACATACACCACTTGTCATTGGCCTTCTTTACCAGAACCGGATTCGCTATCCAGCTCGGGTACTGGACTTCCTTCACGAAGTCCACTGTTAGCAGCTTTTCCACCGCTTCATCTACTATTTGCCACCTTTCTAAGGTGAAGTTTCTCTTCCTCTGCCGGATGGGTCTAACCGTAAGGTCAACATTAAGCCTGTGAGTTATGAGCTCATGGTCTATGCCGGGCATTTCTGCAACCGACTAGGCAAATACATCTAAATTATTTAATAGAGAACCTACTAGTTTAGAGCGCATAGGCTCTGTTAGGCGAGCTCCAATTTGCAGTGTTTTTTCCAGGTTCTATCTTGGAGAAAGGGACCGTAACAATCTCTTCTACTGGACAAGCTCTCTCCTCAATATTCTCTAGAGGTGGCTCCAAATCTATGTCAGTGGCTATCTTGCCTTTTGCTTTTAAGGCTGCTACGTAGCATTTTCGTGATTCTAACTGACCACCACACAGCAAGCCTATTCCAATTTCTATAGGGAATTTTAATGCCAGGTGGTACGTTGAAACGACAACTCGGAGAGTGTGTAAGATAGGTCGCCCCAGTATTGCATTATAGGGAGATGAGGTGGCAACTACTAGAAAGTCATGTTCGAAACGTAGAGTGGGAGGAGGTGAGCCCGCCTCGACCGACACTCTTATCTTGCCAACGGGGCGGACTACCTCACCGCTGAAACCTACTAGTGGGACATCAGCAGGCTGTAAATCTGTCTTGCCAAGCTCCATACGCTTGAAAGCTTCCAAAAATAAAATGTCAGTCGAGCTATCGAAGCCAACCAGGATTCCCTTTACCTTGAAATCGTTGATCAATAGTTTGATTACTAGAGCATCATCATGTGGGTACTGGATCCCATGCATGTCATCTTCAGTGAAATAGATCACTTCTTCTCGAGGTCGCTTCGATGGGTTACTGTCTTCCTGTTCCAACTCCCTGACCGAATTCTTGCTTGCTGAAGTAGTACAGAGAGCGATAATCGAACCTCTAGTAATCATGTTTATGTTCCCTCGGACCTGTCTTTCTGGTTGCTACTGATTTCGGGGAGCTGGCTCCTACTCTCTGTTGGCCTGAGGTTCTTCTCTACTTGTCCCTTCCTCAGGTCGCCGCTCGTCTTTGATGAATTGTCTCAGATATCCTCTCTTAATGAGATCTTCTATCTCATTCTTCAAGTTCTAGCAATGCTCCGTATCATGACCCACATCCTTGTAAAAGTGACAATTGGGTTCCTAGTAGTAGGGTCCCCCCTCATCTTGGGTGGCCATTTCACATAACCATTTGACTTGATCTGCATTAAAATCTCCTTCCTTTTAGTGTTCAAGGGGGTGAAGGTCCAAGTGTACACAGGTGGTGTCGTTGACCGCTTGTTTGAATCTCTGGCTAGCAACTTGCTCCTCCTGCACGGCGAGCTACTACGCCTGCCTTTCGGCAATTTGCTCCTCTTGGGGTATTTGCTTCTTCGCTTGGTCTTACTGCTACTCACTTCTTCCTCTGCTCACTTTCTTTTTCCAAGCAGGTCGGACTTCGAACCCACTGCCTCCTCGGCTTTGATGAACTGGTGTGCTATGTCGAAAACTTCTTCCATGGTGGCTGGAGGGCGCAATTATATCTACCACTTTAGTTCAGGGTGTTGTACCCCATTCTTAGCTTCAATAAGTTGTACGGCGGGCTCCAAGTCCAGGATCTAAAGGCGCTCCATGTTAATTCTTCTAATATAGTCCCTTAGCGTCTCATTCGGTTTTTGGATCACATTTAGTAAACAGGTTGCCAACTTGGAGTGCCTCTTGCTTGTGGCGAACTGATTGATGAACAGTTGGGCGAACTGGTCCTAGTTCTTGATGGAACCGGGGGCTAGTCTGGAGTACCAGAGCCAAGCTTCTTCCTTTAAGGTTGTCAGAAAAGCTATGCACATACTTACGTCGTTTTCTCCATGGAGTAGCATGAGAGCCTAGAAGTTATTGGTGTGTTCGACCGGATCTGTCTTGCCTTTGTAAGATTCAAGGGTCGGTGCCCTGAGGTTCTTTGGCCTTGGGGCCTCAAGGATTTCAGGGGCCAATGGAGTTTCCCGAGTTAGGCGAGGTGGTTCGGAGAGGGAAACCATCCTACGGGTGGCTACATTGTCTCCTCCCTTCTAGACTTCACTTCCTACCAAGGCAAGCTGGCTTTTCTTCCTAGCGCGGTGTGTTCGCCTCTTGTGTCTCTTCTCAACACCTTCAATCAAACTGGCGACGTCAATCCTGGTGGGAACCTCATCTCGACCTTCCACCGAGTGCTGATTATCATGGGTTGCGTCATCAAAGCGATTTTGGTTGTCATCTCTAATGGGGACTTGAATCTGGCTGCAAACTCGCAAAGGGATTGGATCTTCCTGGTCGGCCTGGTTCAAACCGGCATTCTGTAGAGGTACCTGCTGAAGAGGTACTTGTTGACTGTTTCGAGGTGCTTGTTGACTGTTCCAAGGTACTTGTTGAAGGGGTACCTGCGGAAATCGTTGTTGTTGTTGTTGCCCCCTGCTATAAAGGCAAACCTATTCTCCCAAGATTGTAGTTGTTCAGTCATCCCTTGCACGCACTGTACTATATCGTTGAACCGGTGCACATAAACCACTACGAGAGCTGTTGTGGGCTCAACCGCAAGGTGAGGTGCGTTCACATTGTCCAGTCGCCCAGTTGTGTGTAAGGGAAAATTAATCTAACCAATGATAACAGTAGGGATTTGGCCATTGATGTTGTTGTCGTGGGCAGGGGGATTGTTCGAGGATGTCATTGCTGAATTTCTGAAAGTAAGAAAAGGGAACTTAGCTTTTTGTTGTGGATCCCACAAATGGTACCAATTGAAGTCACGCAATCTGGACGCTCACTCGTGTACCGTGAATCAGACTTTGACTAGATGTCAATCTGGCTATGTCGAGCTAATGTCTGGATGTCCGAGCTAAAGCAAGCTGCAAGAGAAGAAAGATGAGAGTGCCCGGGTAGTTTTTACCCGGGGAGGGCACTCCGATGCTTAAGTCAGTAGGTGAATGGGGATTTCTCTGAGAGTGTGAGAGAGCTTGGGAGTATAAGTGTGCGTACCTCCCCAAGTGAATTATGGGCTCCTTTTATAGTCATCAGGGGCTCAGGATGCTTTGGCAACGTTCCTGAGCTACTAGCGGAGATGTTTCCACAATACAAGGCGTATTAATGTGTCAGTTACAAGATCTGTGCAGCAGTTATAGTTCGTTCGCTTAGATTGTGGCGCACGATACGATGAGCTACTCCAATGGTCATGATATTGGTGCACCCTCGGTAACGGGGTGTGGGTGCAGTTAGACGAGCTCACCTTCGCGAGTCGCCTCAGCTCAATTGACTCCTTGCTCAGGTCGCCAACAACCTTAGGGCTCTACTAGCTCGCCCTTGCCGAGGTTGAGGTCGGTCTATGCGAGGTGCTCCAAGCTAACCTGTTGACTTAGCGCTACGTTGTCGATAATGGCCATGTGTCGTTATTTGTTTGGGAAGACCAAATTACCCCTCATCGGTAGGCATTCTCTACAATAAGTGATAAAATGAGAGAATGTAGACTTAGATGGTTTGGTCACATTTAGAAGACCATCAACAACACTTGTAGGTAGTGATTTGTTGCAAATTGAAGAGGCTAAAATGGCTAGGGCTAGACCAAAAAGGATGTGGGTAGAAGTAGTAAAAAGTGGTTTAAGCACAAATAATTTAACAATGGATAGGATTTAAACAAAATGCAATGGAAAAATAGGATTCATTAAGCAAGTACATGAATATAACAATATAACCAAAATTTGGGATGATAATGATGATGACTTGAACGATGATGATGATGATGATGATGATGATGATGATCAAAAGGCATTCCACCACTTGAAGGCCGAGGCATTCCACCACTTGAAGGCATGAGCATTGTTCAAAATGTAAGAGGTATAGACCTCCTGAGCGCAAAGATGCTTAAGAGGAGGGGATGAGGAAGGAGGTGGCATAAGCCATCCCTTCCTTCTCTTTTCTCTTTTTTTCTTCTTTTTCTTTAGTTCTCTCTTTCCCTTCCCTTTCTTTTCCTCTACTTTCTTGGGTTTGACCATGATACCAGAAAGACATAATGCTGGAAAAACATATAGCCAATCAACTGGTATCAAAAGAGATGACCAATCAGAGGCATTCATCAAAATTCATAGGGATGCTTTAATTGGTCAAAACTCTTCCGGCACCATGCCTCATGCAAAAGGCATGTGAGGCAAAGCCTCTTGCACCTGAATATACACTTCAGAGGTATCAACACCTCTGGCATATGCCTGAGCGCATTTTGGGGTCAACTCTCCAGGTGTATGGCTCTCATGCCTTCTAAAACACTGGTACATGACAAAGAAACTGCCCTAAGATGAACTATTTGGCAGTCTGATGATTACAAAAATTTAAATCCACTTGAAACTTGATGGATGATCTATCAAAGATACTAACAGATCCGTTATTGTCATACTAATGCCAAAGACAAATAAGGATATACCTTGGAATCTCCTTTAAATGCATCAAAGATAGCTTCTGTCGCCAAGGTGGTAGCCAAGGGTATAACCCCACCAGTCATAAGCTTTGCATAGCAGGCTATATCTGGTGTACAACCAAGTAGTTCTGCTGCAGACTAGAGAATGAAAATCCAAGCCCATTAATTATACAACTATAACCCCAGTGAATCAAGAGAATATATAATAAGAAAGAATAGCAATCATAAGTAACACCATATATCAGCAGCTCACCTCAGCACCAAGACGCCAAAAACCTGTAAAAACTTCATCAAAGATGACAGGAATTTTCCGATTTCGACACTCTTTGACAAGCATTCGCTGAAAAAGTGGATCAACCATATGCATTCCACCAGCAGCATGTATGACTGACAATAAATAAACAAATAAATAGACTTAACAGCTGGATAAATCACGGTATAGCAAGCTCTCAAATTATCAATCTAGATGTGAATAATTGGTTCATGATTGTGAGTGCATACAGGTTGCAAATGCATAGGATTGTAAGAAGTGGGGTTATTGCTCAGTTAGTGTAATCAACATGCTTTTTCCGGTGTAAACAAGATAACCCATGCCAATAGTCAACCTGATGCTACAAGTTGTAAGGTGTGTTCATGCAAGTAAAGGTGCAGTCTTTTCATTTTCTTTAATTACCCTGACAGTCAAATAGCAATAACAATAAGTTGTAAGTTGCATATGCATAAGGTCATAGGAAGAAGGAACTATTGCTCAGCTAGTGCAATCAAAATGCTTCTTTTCAGTGCAAACAAGGTAACCCATGCCAAAAGTAAACCTGATGCTATCAATACCTATTGTAGGTTTTCAAGACTGCTATTCAATCTTGACCACTAAGAGATTTCAGGTTCAATGAGAAGAGAAAGTGAAGAAAAAGTAGAAGAAAGAGTGGTGAAAGAGCAATAGAACACAGTTTTGAGGACAAGAACAGAAACTGGAATTAACAGAATAGTAAAATAACCACAGCTGTGACTAGATACATTCTACCCTACGGACAAAGTGGGACCACAGCTGTGGGGCCCACATCAATGTTCTCTACACTTATATTTCACTCACTTTCTTCCCCTTTTGGGGGGAGGGGGGTCTTCCAAATTGTGGGGTGCATTCTTGCAAGTCAAGGTGTAGTCTGTTCATTTTCTTCCATTACTACAGTCAAATACAGTAATAAGTTGGTGATTGTGATTAGCCAAGTGACTTAACCTATGTATAATAAAATGTCATGAGAAGAAGTAAACAATGGTTCTCAACTGTCTTCCCCCCATCCCCACTTGCACTACATGGCACAAGTGCATCTTCTTGATGCTATAAACAGATTTCATATTCATACATGCCCAAGTCCAGTATAGAATGAACAAAGAAAACCTAGATAAAAATTAATTTAATTCTGTAAGGCAATAAAAATACAGGCTTTTATCTCCAAATGTCATGGAAAAAATGTAATATGGTGAGCAGCAAAAAATAAAAAAAAAATGCACCATCTTGCCTGGCTCTATAATCAAGGCTCCAATATGATCTTCCGATCCCAAAAATAGACACAGTTGCTGTGTTATATATGTTGAATAGCTCCTTGCGAGATCAGAACTTTCCCTGCTCCCATTGAAGAGTTCCTCACATGAATTGAAGACTGCAGAAAATGCCAGCTTCAGATAACACAGAAGAGGACAAGCCAAAGAGAAGTTAAAAATGAGAGCAACAAGCCAAGGAGAACGTGCTTCACTTACTCATATTTTCAAGCTTCAGACTTTTAGATTGTAGCACTTCAGGTAGGGAAGTATTCCAACTCCCATTGCGGATAAACAATGTAGGAGGATCTAGAAAAAGGCCCCTCCCTGTATACCTAAAAAGAGAATGAAATTAAAAAAAGAAAATGCAGTGCATGTTTTGAATCGTTTCCTTCTTACCATCTATCTGTCAAATGCATAACAAGGAAATCCGAGTTTTAAACCCTAATGAAATAAAAATAAAACATAGGGATAATTTATAAAAGGTCGAACAGCATTTCAGTACACTAGGATATCATGGATAAAGTGATTTTATGACCATAAAGAAGTGGACATAAAGCAGAAGCATCAGAAAGAAGAACCCAAGGCTACCAGTAATCCCAAACACAATGTAATAAAACATTGAATCCAATGTTTTGAAATGTGGAGGCATGACACAAGGCGTCCCACTACCTAGAGGCATGACAAAGGGGCAGGGAGCAAACCACTTTCTTTCCCCTTATCTTTTCTTCTCTTCCCTTTCCTTTTCTTTCCTTTTCTCTTTTTTTTCTTCTCTTTCTTTTTCTTTCCCTTCCCTTTCTTTTCTTTTCCTTTCCTTTCCTTTCCTTTTTTTTCCTTTTTCTTTTTTTTTCTGTCTTTTTATATAAGATGTGCATGAGGCACATGAGGCGTATGCCTCTTGCACCTGAGGCGTACGCCTCAGAGATGTCAACGCCTCTGGCATACGCCTTAGGGCGTTTTGGGAGTGCCTCGCCTGGAGGCCTCCAGGCGTATGCCTCCCATGCCTTTTAAAACACTGATTCAATCAATAAAAATATAATAAAATATTGAACCCTGCCGATCATTAAAAATAAATAAAAACATCGAATCTTCCAACATAAAAATTAAGATAGAGGCACATAGCCATGTTCCAAAGGGAAATCTGTTCCTACAAGTCCATGAATGCTCACTATAACCTTATGTCATAACCTGCACTCTTCTAAAGACAATCTTCAAAGCCATTTACCCAATAAAGTCTCACCTAATATGTCTCTTGCTTTACCTTGGAAATCCATCATTACCATTCTTCCCACATTTCTTAACAAAAGAAAACCAGTCCAACAATATCTTGATTGTAAAACAAGAAAAAATAAAGTAAGAAGGAAGAAGAAGCTGTTCAGGAGAAAGAAGAAGAAAGTGGAAGAAAAGGGGAGGAGAAGAGAGCTGAATTATATCTCTCTCTATCCCTAATCACTTTATATATGCTGAAATAAATAAAAGAGACTGCTTTTTACTCCTCCTGGAGACAATGAAGCCTGATGATATTCACAGCAATGAGGTCTGTTTCTGTCTTGTTTTGGGTTAGACACGTGCAGTGGTGGTGGTCGCTCAATCTTTCACTAGGTGAGAGGGGTGATGCACTTCTTTTTCCTTGTTGTTTGCAACTGGTGGTGAACCCCCTTGCCACTACCTGTCCAAGTCCGGTCACCTGATGGATGTGTCCTTTTTGTGCATTCCCAGTCTAGTAAATCTTGAATCTCAAGGTTCTCCAACACTGATCTACATCTTGGATGCATACCTTGAAAACATTCATCCACAAAGTCCTTTTCTTTGACATATTCATCATACACATGTTGTATGGCCCGCTTTAATTGAAGGGTTGAGAGATCCATCCCATGGACGCCCAAAAATTGCGGAATAAGGGGGCGAATTTCAAAAATTTTTCTCTCCCTTCAACTGGGAATCACATTCCCTATTTAGAAAATCATATTTTCAAGGATCAATCTTGAACCTTAAACTGAACCAGATCTGAACCAAAAGAAATGGGAGAGAATGATACCTGATACGGAGAAGTAATATCTCCCAACGAAGGTGTTCACGCCCAAGGAAGGATCCAAAGACTGCTCCCACTGAAGATGGCGCAGTGCAGGATGGAGCAGAATCAGCAGTGTTCTTCCCCAAGAACTCTGTCCTTCGCAAGAAACAGTAGGATGGAACGTGAGCACAGCTTCCTTTTCAATCCTTTCTCAAAGAACTGATGTCAAGATCCAATCTTGACTTCTCCCACAGCTGGAGATCGAATTGGCAAACAGGGCGGCTAGAGCAGGGAGGCGGCAAGAGAGTATTCGCAGGCTGCAGAATTCTCTCTTCTTGATTTCAGCACTAAAGAGGATCTGATGTGTTTCTTGGTCTCACTCAAGGCTGCCGCCCCCTCCTTCTTTTGTTAACTTAAAAGATCAGCTCCTAATCCCATTAGGAGGTGCTTATCCAAATCATATTTGGATCAGCCTTCTCTTCTAGTGATAAGGATAAACCCTTATCTTATCTGCAGATTAGATTAGCTTTATCCTAATCTCATTAGGAGGTTTCTAGATCTGAATCACATTCAGATCTGGATTCTCTGAGTGAATAGGATTAAGACCCTATCCTAACTGCTAATCCATCTCAGAATTCGCCCCTTTAATTAACTAAATAAATAGGCCAATTCGAAATGGGCTTTAGGCCCATTAAGCTTATGTGCTCACTTAACCTTCCTAACTGCTGCCCAGTTGGGCTTCCTTGTATAGCGTGGGACCCAAGCATTGATCTACACATCAGCCACATGGGTTCGGCCCAGCCTTTGTTACAAGGCCTGGTCGAATACACTGTTAAGACAGTGCACCCCCTGAAACCCATCAAATGGGCTCTATGTGCCCAACACTTACCCTAAGTGGTCCCTGGGCCAAGCCACCTTGTAACACCCAGGGACTGTGGGCAGATGCAAGATTAGCCCATCAGATATTATCCTCAATGGTCTTACACTTAACCTCTCAGCCCATAATGATCATACACTGCCCGACAAGAGAGGATCTCTCCCTTGGCTGCAAGGAACAGTGTTGCACTCTCCACTTATATGGATCCCGGGAATTAAAACCTTTTTGCAAACATTTTAGAAACCATAATGTATATACTTTTATATCTCATATAAAATATACTTTGCAAAACAAATTTCAACGGTTGAAATCGGCTGCCGGCAGTCTTGGTTTCCAACAGCGAGAGTGCATCCCCGATCATTACCTTTGTCCGACAAAGGGGCTGATCCTGTCACTATGATCACCCACTTAGATGAATTCTCGGATTGTCCCAACATACCCAGGTTTTGACCCCCGCTAAGGATCTCACTAATTGGTACATCAAAGACAGCCTGATCCGACACCTAGTGCAGTATCATAATCGAGTCTAGGGGTCGGGTGTAACTTTCCAGTTTTGCCCATCAATCTCCAAGGTCCAGGGCAAAACTGGAAATCTAGTCCAGTTCAAAGATTCAATTAATCCCACACTGTATGTGCCTAGGGTCTCACCCCGATAGCTGAGACAAGCCACCCCAACCGACTTGGTGGCACCACAGTGTCAGCCTTGTCAGGATAGGTCTCCCCAGACCAACCCACTGGCTGTGAACATTCTAAACTAACACGAGTCTCAATAAGTGTCCAGTTTAAGGGTATTACACAGAAACATACCAAGGGAACATGAATCAAATATGTACTTTTATTCATCTACAATAAACTCATAAAGTACATCAATTTTGATTGAAGCTAAGGGCATACAAAACTGTCTAACATTAATTTCAAGACATACTCTACAAGATCATCTGCAGTTTTTGAGAAGCAACATGGAGAACTTCCATTGTCATCCTTCACTACATGATGTGCTTAAGAACTCCAATAATTTTTCCCTGGATCTAATGTTCCTCAGGGCCAGATTCATGAACCAGGTATAGGATCACACTGTCAAGGTCTTTCAAAACTCTCAGACCTTTAGATCTCTTTCGGAAGCATAGGAACCTAACACATCTTCAAATTGGATGATATGCTCTCTCGCACTGCCACTCTGACCATCATACAAGTACCATTGCTGAGGCATTGTGTACCCTTGTGGGCAAGGTTTTTGTGCTATAGTTACTGAATAGGGTTTCTAGTATAAACTTGCTCTCTCAATTTGAAAAAATTTCCACCAACAACCAATAAGATACCTCCAGCTGGATTTGGTTTTGTGCTAGTGAAGGAAAACTGATGTTCTAAGGCTGAGGCGGGGTTCCATTGACCACCGCTACAAGTTAGGCTAAATTGAGAATTTGCTGACTCCATGATGATTGAATCTGGCTAGATTGGAGGAGATACTGCCACACACTACCCCTGTTGCAGTTGTCAAAGTATATCATCATCTCTTTTTGTTGTTGAATTAAATCTAGCTTTTCTTCAGCTCGATCTTGCTGATCCATTAATCCAGACACCTTGTGGACCATTTTCAAGATCAGCATATTCTCCACCACCTTCTTGGACTACTTCTGTAAAGTGAGACAAGTACTTAGCCAATTGTTCTTCCGCCACCAGTTCATCTGCTACTTGAGTCCACTGTCGTACCATTGCTACTGTTCTTGAAGATAAAAAAATGAACCAGAGATTCTTGATGTGAGACAACAGGCTGAGCTGGGCTGTCTATGTTTGAAAGTTGGAATCGTAAGTAGGAAGACCCCAAGAATCTCCCCTCAGACTACAAACTGAAAAGCTTCCATCCAAAAGTGGACAGAGAGAACAAGTAGTGATCCCTTGCATATCTTTACTTTATTGGTTTTTGTCTTTTCCCCATTATTAATATTTATGGGATCACACACACTAAGTTTTCATGTCGAATCCCCTTTTCCACGCTATATCATGTGTCCTTTCTTTGCAGTCACAGCATTCCCTTCCCGCAATCACACGTGTTAATAACTCTTTCATCCTATTGTATTTCAATTTATCTATGGTTACCAAAAATGTTGTCAGATTCTTATCGGTTTGATCCCAAAATTCACGAAATAGCTTATTGAACTTGCAGGTTTGTTGCTGTGAAATTATGGAATCCACACGGTTTACTGGCTATAGCCTTTGGCAAGGCCCCATTCTTACAACAGTTACCAATCAAACGGTTAAAAAAAAACTAGAACTTAAACCAAAAGGATAGAATTTTCAATAATCAACCATTAAAAAGGATTCGAAGTACCAAATTAACTATGAATTCATACCATGGTTGCTGAAGGAAACCCGTATATGAAGATGGTGCCTGTGCTTCCATAGCACCCAAAGTATCACCATGGTAAGAACCATTGAGAGCAAGAACCTGAATCAAAGAAAATAACAATCAGCATAACCTCCATTACTAAATTGTTGACATTTAATTGACATGAAGATACATGGTAAATTTCATAATCACAACAGCTGAAATGCAGTGTTCCTAGCCCTGACTTCATAATTACATCTTTTTTTATTGTTTTTATGATGAAAGAAGCCCTTTATTAAGAAGAATGAAGATATATAACACTAGCTGAAATGCAGTATTCCTAGCCCTGACTTTCTTTCCCTTCTCTTCCCTTCCCTTCCCTTTCCTTTTCTTTCTTTTTCATTTCCTTTCCTTACCTTCCCTTCCCTTCCCGTTCCTTTCTTTCTTTCTTTCTTCTTTTTCTCCTTTCTTTCTTTCTTTCCATATGAACCATGCATAAGGTGCATGAGGCATATACCTATTGTAGAGAACATTGATGAACATTGATGTCGGCCCCACAGCTGTGGTCCCACTCTGTCCGTAGGGTAGAATGTATCTAGTCACGGCTGTGGTCGATTTATGATTCTGTTATTCTAGTTGTTATTTACTTTTCAGTTTTATATTGTTGTGTTATGATATAAACACCAAGGGTAGATGTGTCCTTTCAATGTAACTAGCATAACATATAAATATTAAATTAAAGTGGCGGCGGCAGAATATTGAGATTCTGTTCTTCTCCCCAAAACTGTGTTCTACTGCTCTCTCACCACTCCTCCTCCTTCTTCACTTTCTCTTCTCTTCGAACCTGAAATTTCTTAGTGATCAAGACTGATAGCAGTCTTGAACAACTACACCTATAGTACGTACACCTCATGCAAAAGGCATTTTAGGCATACACCTCAACCTCAAGAGGCATCAATGCCTTTGGCATGCCTCCCTAGGTTTGCACCTTGCACCTCAAGCCCAATTGCATTCATATCCTAAATGCATTCATTTGGGGCTTTAGCCTAACTGAAAGGACCTTCAAATGATTTTGGTGTCGTTTGGCAAGTCTTTTTTGAAAGATCTTCTGGAAGATCTGATAGCCAAAAGACATAAGTGAGCTTTTACATAAAGATCTTGGTAGCCCATGGACCGTTTGGTTGGAGGCGCATCTTTTCGCACAAAGATGAGATGAAAAAAGGTGAGAAGCTCCATTTCTAGCTTCCTGAAATAAGCTCGAATCAAGATCGTTGTGTCTTTTTGGGCGCAGTCTTTCAGCAGCTAGATCTTCCCCCAACCAAACAGGAAAAGATAAAAACGCGGGCTTCCGGGCTTCTAAACAGCCAACTGCCCGCGCAGAAAGACGTGCAAACAAGGCCTTTATAAAGACTACCAAGGTCGCCTTTTTGAAGCAAGGCACAAGGTGAGGTGCACGCTTTTAGAAGCAAGCCGCAGAAATACAAAAAAAAAAAGCTAAAAAATAAAAAAAAAAATGTCAGGAATTCAAAAAATTCAAAAACATCAAAAAGTATTGAACATATATTACTAAAAAATATGAACTTAAATTTAAAAAAAATGTTTTAAAAAGCCTATTACCTAAAATTAAAATACATAAACATAACATGTAAAGCGTATTCAAATGAGAATTTAAAAATAAAATCAAACATATAAAACATTTTGAAGTATGTAAGAGCTTGTTCCATTTTAAAACATTTTCAAATATATAAAAGCGTCCACATTTTAAAACATTGGTTTAAAGGAAGCAGGAAAACAAAAATTTTGTGGAGCTGCATCCCTTTTGCAATATACTAGACATTATGGAAGGAAAGAAACAAATGGCTATTCGAAGACAAGTCCAAAGGCATTGAAGCTGTGGTGCCTCAGTAGGAAAGCTTGTTTCAAGCTGGGTCTCGATTCTACCACAGTTTGAGCAATTTAATAGTGCAGATCTAGAAGAAAATTTCTGGGGTGTTCTTGAGATCCCAGCCTGCAATGAAAACATGTTTTCATAGCTTCAGTTGTTCGGATGTTACCTTAACACCTACTAAAGTAGTATCTTTCTTTTTATTTAATAAATTTTTTCTTTACTCTTCAAAATAAATAATATTCCTTAACTTCCATAGATTTTCCAGTGTTTTTTGTGGGCTTCCATAAAATTCCACAAATGAATTGCATTTCCATCGGACAAAGTTTAAACCAAAACTGAAGTTTGCAGCATTGCCTTCATACAATATATCAACTCAAACACATGTAATACATTAAACTACGCATCAAATTGTGCATAAGTCGCATTGTTATCATAAATTTAATGTATTTAGAAATGGCAATATTAATATGATTTACAAAATGCCTAGATGCTACTTTTCTTTGCATGTAGAAATTCTTCAGTGATGTAAACTTTTAATAGCAAATGTGCACCAAAGTCTTACTTCTGAGGCTTTCATTACAAGAATCGGATCCATGGGTTCAAATTTTTCTGTTCTAAATGTAATATAACCTCCAATGAATAACACCTACCTTGAACACAAGAGATCTTTCAACCAAGTTTCCTGTAACAGAGTCCAGAAGGATCCCATGATCATGTGAGAATTTGCGGAATGCCATCTTTAGAGCAATTTCAATTGCTGTTGATCCATTGTCAGAAAAGAAAGCTCGAGAAGCCCAACCTGCATCATAAACATCTAATGATATCACTGTCTTTTCTGTACAAACTACTTGAGGTAAAATGAGATGTGAAGTCAATCACAAAGAAGTAATGATCACACATTTCAGTTTGACAAAATAAGTGGTAGAAATTGAGAATGCAAAGAAAATTTGAAATAACTAACCTTTCCCCACACCTTCAAGCAAAAGTTCTGCACATAGTAAGGCCGGTTCATAAACATTCTCAGGAAACATCACATGTCCAAATCTTGCAGCAGCGTAACCCATATCTCTTGCAAGCTCAATCTGAAACCACCTAATTAAAGCAAATTGTAAAGAAAAACTCTGAGTACTTCCACCTGGAGAATATGAAATAGAAAAGATTTCTTATTGCTGATTGCTGAATTGCTGCTACTGTTATTGTTTTTTCTTTCACTTATAGGTGGAAGGGGTATTATTATAGTCGCTGTAATATTTTTTTTTATTTTGCTCACATATAAATAGCAATTAGTAGGGTGGTAGAACCACAAGATTCTGCACCCCTTTTATTTGTTTCTCTCTGTGTCCTCTCTTCTTCTTCTCTACTGCTCTTCCTTCTTTTCCTTCTTTTTCTTTGCTGATTTCTCAGTAAAACCTAGTTTGTTTATGAGCTGTTTCAGCAAAGTTGGTATCAGAGCAGGTATATGATCAAATAGCATTCCCATGTGGACTTGATCCAGCCAGCTGCATGAGACTTTCCTAGGGCTGGAGTTTACATCTCTTGTAGCTTGATTCTTGGAGATAATTGGAGAGTTCAGTTGCTGCCCAAGGTGTTTTTTGATCTTGGAGATTGCCCGGTGACCAGGATGAATCAGAGGAATCAGTTTAATTTCTTTTATTAATGCTGAATACTAATTGAAGATGGAATTTCATGAATGCCCCCAATGGGCAGCTGACTTGATAAGCAATAAAAAGAAATAAAAGGTCTCCCATATACCTAAGGCCCAATATAAGAGAAGACAATTTAAAGATAAAACAATAAAAAAAGGCAAATTAAGGCCCATCCCGCCCAATCTTTCTACACTCCCTCTCGAGCTGAGCATAGATGTCAATCATGCCCGGTTTGTTAATACCACGCTGCAGCTTTGCCTTTGATACTCCTTTGGTTAAGGCATCTACTAGCTGTTCCTCAAATGCAATAAAAGGCAATGCATACTTCTCCTAAAGCAACTCTCTCCCGTGTAAAGTGTGTATCCACCTCAATACACTTTGCCTTATCATGTTGAAATGGATTACGAATAATGTTGATGACCACTTCATTATCACAATACATCATAGGTTTATCATAATTTTTTTTATCAATAAAAGATTACTAAAATTGGGGCGCAACACGAGGACTTCCCAGGAGGTCACCCATCCTAGTACTACTCTCGCCCAAGCACGCTTAACTTCGGAGTTCTGATGGGATCCGGTGCATTAGTGCTGGTATGATCGCACCCAGCCCAATTCTTGTAGGAGAGACCTAATCCACAATAATTCTAAAACTCCATGGGCCATAGCCCTATATTCTGCTTCAGAAAAAGGTCTAGCCACTATAAACTGCTTCTTACTCCTTCAAGAAACAATGTTCTCATCCCAATCTACATTTATGTAGACTTCTATTTTCAAGTGACCATGTTTGGCAACAACCATATGTGTATCCCAAGGAGAATGCATAAACTAACTCTAAAACACTCCCCTATCAACTAGCAATTCATCATCAGTGGCACAGAACATATGATTTGAATCAATAGGGGTAGATATAGGTTTAGCACCAAATTCTCTAGTGAGAAGGTCAAGAACATCTTGCATTAGGAAATGAAGATGCCTTCCTTGGACCAAGAAACCTTAATTCCCAAGAAATATCTCAATTCACCTAAGTCCTTATTTTCAAACTTCATATTGAGGAAGCCCTTGAGTCTGCTCACGCCCTTGAGTCTGCTCACTTCCTCAATATCACTGTCAGTGACTACAATGTCATCCAGAGAAACAATAAGGAATGTCACCAAAGTGTCTCTCCTCTTAACAAAGAGGGTATGACCTAACTAAGTCTGAGTATAACCAAACTGAATTAATACATTCCGGAACCTCTTAAACCATGCCCAAGAAGAATACTTAAAACCATAAAGGGACTTCTTTAATTTGCATACCTTCTCTTGCATCTCCTTCCCATACATCCAAGAAGACACATATACACCTCTTCATGAAGATCCCCATTCAAGACGGTATTCTTCACATTAAACTAATAGAGAGCACAATCAAAGCATGCTACTAAGGAGAAGAGAACCCATACCGAAGTAGTCCACTCCAAACATTTGTGTGTATCCCTTTGCCACCAAGCTAGCCATAAACCGTTTCAATAGAACCATTGGCATGATATTTGAAAGTATAAACCTACTTACATATAACTGGTTCCTTCCCCTCAAGCAACTCAACAATATCCTAGGTGTCGTTCTTATGTAATGCTTCTATTTCAGTTTTCATAACACCCCTCCATTCTAGTTTGGCTAATGCTTTTGAAACGGATTTAGGTATAGGCTAGGAAGAAACAAAGGCTAGAAAGGAATAATAGGATGGTTAAAAAAGGATATAAGAAAGGTGTTTAAAGATACAATGGGTTGTACATTTTCTTTTACCCTTTCTTATTACAATAGGTGGGTCCAAGTCTCGAAAAGTGGATGAGGGTGCAAAACCTGTTGTCTCTTTATTCGAGCCCCTATCAGCCGCTAGGTTCAAAGAAAACAAAAAAGCACCAATTATCCTGCGCTGCAAAGACTCATAGGAGCTCGAATAAATCGCGCACCATGGATGTTACTAAGGTTTTCTCGCGGCTAAAAGACGGTCTAGTTGGTGTGGGCACTAACTAACAAGTACAAAAGAGTGCATAGGGGAAGGGGAGAAAAACAAAAAGTTTCTAGACATGGGGCTTGGGGCTCAGACCGAAGAGGAGGTTGGACAGCTAGATTGCAGTGGTAAGAATAAGCAGGCGGTGAATGCACCTGCAGGGGAAGTGGTGTCAAGTGGAGTTTCAGAGGAGAAGATTAGGGAGGGTGGTAGTGAAGTTGAAGAAAGATCTTGTGAGGCGCCTTCAGAGGGGCAGGGGATGAAGCAAGGGAGTATAGAGATAGAGAATTTGATAGATAGGGAGGTTAAGGTGGGCAAATCACTAGGCTTATTTTTGTTAGAAGGAGAGGCTTTGGTTAGAAGAGTTTTTTAAGAGTTGAGAGGAACAAAAGGGAAGAAAATTTGAAGAAACCCATTACTGAAAGAGGCGAAATTTGAAACGAGGAGGTGGACGGGAGGTGTTTCTTGACGGGGAGTCGTGAAACTGAAGTTGAGTAGGGCCCGGGTAAACAATTATGTTTTGGGGGAAGTTTGTGTCTGCTTTCTGTTGTCCCAAGTAGTGAATTTTATAAGTATTTTTCTGTTTGTCCAAAGGGGAATGGGAGTCAGGTATGTAGGTGTCCGTCTTTTGGGGCTGGTATTTTGATTCTTTTTTTGTACTGATGATGCACCCTCTGCACCCTATTGGTAGCTGTATATTATTTCCTTTTTTTAATAAAATTTTTCTTTCACCAGCAAAAACAAAACTACTAAAAGAATGCAGTACAGAAAATTTGCATATCAGCGACCTGTAGGGTAGTATCAGGTCCTTGAGTCCACCAACTAGCACAAGCATCAAATTGTTGAGTAATAATATCAGCATTCCGAACCTTCATTGAAAAAAAAAAAATAATTAAAGGCTTTTTAATTTACAAACAAAGGAACTAGAGCCATGTTCTGGGAACATTAACTATGAGATAAGGAAATGCTTCATGACTGAGCAAACTTCCATTCACCAACCATAAACTTGTCCACAGAAATATACCCTCAAGTTCAAATAAGAAATACAAAAGCAAAACATAAACCACTTAACAAATCAGATTAAAATTTTCTAACAAATGAAGTAAAATAGCTTCATACAAACCTTATGGACTGCAAAGTTCTCACCACAACGTGAATCTATAACTGTGACAATTTCTTCAGGAACAAGTTTATGCTGTGTAAATGGCCACCAAAAATTATCTCTTGCCTTTTTTGGCATGTTCTGCAATCTCTGCAATCTTTCCAAATAAGCAGAAAGCATTATCTCTTTAAGAGAACCAAAAATGCTCTGAGATTCATCAAACCATTCCATAAGGTTGTCTGATTGATCCTGTGGAACAGGTGGAAGAACAAGTACTGGTACCCTAAAAGAAGAAGAAAAAGAAAAGATATCACAAGAAACACACAGAAAACCAGGGCTAGATATAGAAAGCACAACATAAATTCCCTTGGGTGGGGAGGGAGACAAATAATACAGATAACACATAAAAGCATCTTCAAAAGTATCATACATGTAAAGTAATGCTCAAAAAGAAGAAAAATGGAACATTATACATGCAAAAGTTTAACCCAGGAGAAGAACTGAATCAATTGACATAGTCAAGTACCTGTGCCGGAGATAAGACAACAAGGGAACCTCATTTATTAGACCATGATCTTCAAAAATAACAGCAACAATATCATAACCACGTAGTTTTAAGCTCTCATAGGCCGAAATAGTTCCAGAAATTCCTCCTAATCGTCCATCACCAACAAGAATAGCAGGCAACCTGAAAGGTCTAGTTTTCAAACAAATGTAAGAACAACATAAAACTTAAGGACCAATACCAAGTATAATTATAACTCGGAAGAATACATGATAGCTTACCAATAAAACATTAACATATGTATATAGGCATGTGTATATGAATGGACATGTACATATACTTGAGTTGTAATGCAGAAAAAATTAGAAAGAAAAATAGCAGAATTATAGAACAGAAAGATAAAGAATGAATGAAGAACAAAAAAGAAGAGAAAGATGGGAGGAAATAACCAAATCATAGAGAATGTTATGCCTCCTGCCATGGTTCAAAGTATCAATATTTACTGCCATATCATACAATATGTATCAGTATTTGGGGGGACAGATATGCCAAATACTGGGAATTAAGGGAAGTATATATGCTGAAGGTTAATATCATTAGGCAGTATCTATTATTGGAATAAACTGTCAATAGAAATATATATAAAAAAAAAAGTACTAAGACTTTGACACACTCAAACTTGAGATTTCAGTATCAAACATGTCGACACTTTGAACCTTGCCTCCCATTGCTATGTATATCCCTTGCTGGAAATAAAAAGGTAAATAACAGTTCCAGAAGTTTATTTTATTCTTATTTGGCTTTTCTTATATGTTGGCATGCCATTACTTATGTTTTATTTCTTACTTGTTATATTGTACATACTCTAGTAGGCAGCAAGGTGTTCTTGTAATTTTGCTCACCACTTAAATAATAAAAGATGGGGATATTCTTACTGCCCTAGTGAGTTTGTCCCTAAACTTTCTTTTCTCCCTTCATTCTTTCTCTGTTCTCTTCTTCTACTGATTTCACTCCAGCTTCATCATTTTTTTTTTGATCAGCAACACAAAGAAAAATTTTATTAATAGAAGAACAAGGAACAGATTACAACAAGGAGTTGTGAAAAGACAGTCCAAAACAGGACTAGCCCCCCCAAAAGAACCTACAAATGTACAAATTGTTTCTTTGAACCCCTTGTTTAGCTAAACTGTCAACCAAGCTATTTGTAGATCTCCTAATCCATCTAAATTGGATATTCAAGTCTTTTGAGATCCATTTGAAGTGCCTGAAATCATTTTTGGGCTAACAAATCACCCCTTCACCTTTCGTCAGCCATCCCACTACAATCTTGAGTTACCTCCAACAATCAGTCTATCAATGCCAATTTCTTTTGCTTTTTCCACTCCAAAAACTGCTGTGAGAAATTCTGCTTTTACCAAGCACCTTTGTTCAATTGGGCCAGAGAACAAGGCCCGAAGAGCACCATTTCCATCCCTGATTAGTGATTACCACTCCAATGCCAGAGGACCCCAGGTTACCCATACTGCTGCCACCAAAATTCAATTTCAACCATCCCCTCTCAGGGGGGACCAAACCTCCAAAATTCCTGAAAACATCTATGGCCCCCCAATTCCTGAAAACATCTCTCCAACTTACAGTCCTTGAACATTGTCAAAGTTTTGACCCAATATGCTACTCATAGAGTTATGATTTCAAATTTCCTTAACAGGAAAGGAGGGGGAGAGGAAGAAGAGGCAAGGGATTTAAAAGAGGATTTATAGAAGGAACCACCCAGGGTAAGGGACCATACACGATTATCTCTTCACTCAACATCAAAGAAGAGGCAAGGGATTTAAAAGAGGATGTATAGAAGGAACCACCCAGGGTAAGGGACCACACACAATTATCTCTTCACTCAAAATCAAAGAAGACTGATCCCAGAATGCTTAACAAACTAGAACCTAGAGGAACCTCAGAATCTCTTAAGGATTTTAGGAAGGCCCAAGTTCTAATTCAACCTAGAAAAAGAAAGAGGGGGAAGAAGGAAGTCCGCAACCACCAATTTGGGGGAAAAGGGGGGTTATTAGTGGTGCATGTCACCAAATACCAAAAAAAAAAGGAAGTCCACAACAGGTATTTCTTTAAAAGAGGAAAGAAAAAAGAGGGAAGTGTAGAGAACAGTGAGGACCATAGTGTTCTCTACAGGAAGGAAAGCCATCTTTAAGAGGGGCTTCCCATACCCAAACATCTTCCGAAAATCTTAATTTTAGAACCAGAAGCAAAATCATACCTCACATGACAAAGGAAGGTGGAAAGGATATCATGTATAGCTTTCCAAGGTGCAGCAAGAGTAGTTCTGTGTAGGCAACCGGCATGCAAACTATTTCTTGAAAGCCCATGAATACTAGCCACCACTTTGTGCCACATTCTCTCATTTTCCACAGGAAATCACCATAGCCATTTACTTAGAAGTCATACTTTTCAAGCTTACATTGCCAATTTCCAAACCCACCCTCTTCTTCCTTCCTTCTAACCACTATATCCCACCTGATCCAGCGATCCTTCTTACCTCCCAAAACTCCCAAAGAAAATCCCTCATGAGCTTCTCAATTTTTTTCACCACTGCTTGAGGCATCTTAAACACTGACATGAAATAAACTGGGAGATTACCTAAAGTAGACTTGATCAACGTTATCTCCCCCCAAAGAAATATAATTCCTTTTCTAGCCAGCTAGCCTCTTCTCTACCCTATCCACAACTGGATTGCAGAAGCTAACCAACCTAGGGTTGTCACCTAACGGTAGCCCTAGGTATTTAATTTGCCACTCCCCACTCTCACACCCCAGGATCTCTAATGCCATTACCCCAAGCTCATCTTCTTCTAAGTTGACACCTGCCACCAAACTTTTAGTCCAATTAACTTTCAAATTAGGCATATTTTCAAACAGAGTAGCCACCAATTTGAAATTTTCAACTCCCATTCTATTCTCCTCATTATAAAAGATTAAGATATCATTTGCAAATTGCAAATGAGTAACCACCACATTAAAAAGAAAGGGTGATAGTGGACCACCTTGACTTAATCCTTTTATCCCTTCAAAAAAATCAACCACTCCCCCCCCCCCGACTCCAATTAACAATTATTGAAAATTGATTAGTATGCAAGCCAACCCCTAATCCACCTACACCACTAATCCCCAAAGCACAACTCCTCAAAATGTTGATTAAAAACTCCCAACTCACTAGGTCATAAGCTTTCTCAAGGCCAATTTGATTGCCACACCCTTTCTCCTTGATCTTTTTTGGGTTTCAACAATCATTCACAATTAGAATCTAGTCAATAATCTGCCTATCCTGAATCAAGCCACCTTGAGACTAAGAGATGAGGAAATGAAACACCTTTTTGATCCCCAAAGATAACACCTTAGCAATTAATTTATAAATACTTATGACAAGACTTGTTGGTCTAAAGTCTTTCGGGTTACAGGCATCAAACTTCTTTGGAACCAGGGCTAAGAAAGTTGACTTCATTCCCCACCTAATAACACCTCTTCTGCAAAACTCCCTAAACAATTTAACCAAATCCAACTTAATTATGTCCCAACCATCTTGAAAAAAAGCCATCATAAATCTGTCAGAACCTGGAACCTTAGATCTATCCATTGCAAACACTACCTCCTTAATCTCCTCTTCCTCAAAAGCCTTTTCCAAAGCTTCCACTTACAGGCTTTCTAACAATTCCTATTCCAGGCAAGCCACTGACCATCTAGTATTTAGGGGCCTCCTAAAAATTGATTTAAAATGATCCACAAAGGCCTTGGCTATCTTTGATTGGTCTGTAATTTTTACTTCTTCCACCACTAGAGAAGAAATTAGGCTCTTCCTTCTTTTTCCATTAGCAATAGCATGAAAAAATCTAGTATTACCATCTCCCTCCTTCATCCACTTCTCTCTAGATTTCTGCATCCAATTCATTTCCTCCCTTAATAGTGTTTCCTCTAACTCCTTCAACTTGCATCTCAGATCTCTCTTCGCCAAAAAGGGAACTCTCCGCTTCCTTCCAGTCTAAATCCTCAATTTCTGAAATTAAGATGGTTTTCTTTTCCTCCTGTTTCCCAAAGGTCACTTTATTCCACTCTTTAGTTTCCTCCTTCAAACATTGAAGTTTCCTCAATCTTTGCCCTTCCCACTTAGGCAACTGCCTCTGCTGATTCCACCAATCTTTCACTTTTTCCTTGAAATCTAGGTGGGTCAGTCACATGTTCTCAAACCTAAAAGGGACAGGCCCTTACAAGGTGCTCTGTTGGAAGAGACAAATGGGCCAATGGTCAGAGGTAATTCTAGGTAATGTTCTCTCCAATGATCTTCAATAATCTTCCCAAAAGATCTTCTCCAATGATTTCGTTGGTGATTGGACCAAGTGAACCAAGCTCGTCCTAGAGGAAAGTCTCCCAAGAGGAAGGAAACGATAAACTCATTAAATTTCCTCATGCTGGTGGTCTCCCTTTGCCTTGCACTATTTGATTCAGAAACAAATCTAGTCACGTTAAAGACTCCTCCAACACACCAAGGGCCCTCCCAAAGCCCCCTAATGCCTGCCAGCTCATCCCACATTACATTCCTTACCCTGTAAGAGTTTGGCCCATAAAAATTCATGAGAACCCATTCGAACCAATCTTGAGTGTTCCTCAATTTCAACAAGATTGTAAAATTTTCAATCAACTCTTCAAAACAAAGAACAATTTCTTCCATCCATATAGTAATTACCCCTCCTGAAGCTTCCCCAAGGAGCAAAGCTCCAAGTAATGTCCTTTTCTCCCTAGAAACTTCGAACCCATCTCCTATCAACTTCCTAAATTTTAGACTCTTGAATTAACAAAATATCAGGATTTTCCTTTTTTTAGGAGTGCTCTAATTGTTCTTTTTGTGGCAGTCCCCATTCCCCACACATTCCAACTAATAATCTTCACAATGATTGTTAGAGTTTAAACCCATCCTTTACCACTTTATAACCCACCCCTCCTCCCTCCCATAGCGCTAAATTTCTTGTCCCCTTCAACGTTGTTTATGAGTTTCTCTACTTCATTTATTTTCCTTCTCCTCTTTCCTCCTAAATCTTTACTTTTTCTATCAAAGGATTTCAAATCCTTAGGGGTTTCCACCTTTAGTCCATCTTTACAACCAAATTTTCCACTTATCATCTCCTACACCAACTTCCTCATTCAGAGTTGAGACCTCCTTCATTTCCTCCTCTTCCCCCACCCTTTCCTTAGTGACCTGTTTCTAACCATCCTCCATTAAGTTAACCTCTACACCCTAGTTTTTTGTTACCTCCACACCTCCCATACCTTCTCCCCCCTCTTTCCCACTCCTTGAGCTACCACCTTCAACACCTTCTCTCCTCCATCAATTTCTTGCTACAGCCTACCTCTAATTCTCCATTTCCACTAGATCCTTCCCCTAAAACCACCTTATCATTAACCTGCAGCAAGCTTAGCAAACCAGAGCAAATGGTGGAAGTCAGTATACCTGCCAAAGCATCAATAGAGACATTAGTACCAAAAACCAAATCCATTGGGTTAGAAGGGTTACCTACCGGGGGAGGTAGACAATATAGGCACAAACTGCAAGTCCTCTGCAACCCCTACTATTCCTGACCACTGTTCACTCCCCCTACTGATACAGTTTGAGAATCTTGGGGAGTATCCATGTTTGCATTACTTATTTGACTTCGACCTAGGTGCCCCAACGAGGTTGTTAATGGAAGAGTCATGAATCAAATGTTGATACAACATCTAGACACCTTGCCCTTGCTTCTGCCCTATTAACAGATCCTTCCCTTTTTTGAGTCTCAATGGTCCCCTGTTTTGTTTGGAGATGAAATTGTTCGCGCAAACCATTCAAGTCGTGCCTTCATTTCGTTTCCATTTCCTACTGGAAATGCCTTCTTTGTTTCACTCCCCCCTTTTGAACTCAATTTCTCCCCGTTGTTGCCCTAAAAGCTCAGTGGAGAAGTAAACTAATATAAGTTTCTCCCATGTTTAAGATTGTTCACCTCAGTGTTTTAAAAGCGCAAGTAGTTCGAAAAACCAAGAGAGCACAATTCCACTCCTTCTCACACAAACTAGCCCCTCCAAGGGCTGCCCAGCAACTCCCAATTCCCAAACAAGAGAAGGTCCACAAAAACAGTCCAAGAGAAGAACTCCCAGAGAAAACCTAGAATCAGCCCGAGAGAAAGCCTAAAAATCATAACCACTCTCTCTAGAGGATTCTAAAAACACTTCTAATAACTGTCGGTTTCAACAACAATGTGAAATATACCCAGAAAAACCTGAGTGCCACCTTCAATCAAAGGTTTAAACCCTAAATCTCAAACTGACCTATTTTCTATGACTCTTCCTGGCCACAGGACATCACCAAGATCTCACACCCTGGGCACCTCCTATAATCTCCACTGACCTCCAAGAATCAGGCAATGGAAGATTTAAACTACAGCCCAAGAGAATTCTCATGTAGCCGGCTGGATCAAGTCCACATGAGAATCCAAATCAATCCCAAGCCTGCTATGATACCAAGTTGGCTGTAACCAATGGTAATCAGACTTGTGTTTTGTAAGAAAAACAGCAGAAAAAGAGAACAGAGAGAGAGAGAGAGACCAAGGGAGAAGAAGAAGCATAAGTGAAAAGACAGAGAGAATGAAAGTAAAAGGGGTGCAGATTCTAATGGTCCTGCCGCCCCAATGAATTACTATTTATATTAATCAAATAGAATAGATACAAAGATAGGAAAACCCATGCCGCCTATATAAAAGAGAGAAGCAAAACAAATAATAATAAAACAGCAACAAATAAGCAACAAGTAGTGGGACCACAAACTAATTAACTGTACCTCTACACAAAGTATATAATTAATGCTACAACTGATTCAGAAAACTATATAAGAGAAGATACAGGTTCACCTAATATTACAGAATTCCAAATGTCAAGAAACACCTAGCTAAAACCAATTTAGGGGCCAATTTGGTGACAGATGAAGTGGCCTAACTTATTTCTTTGTCTTTTATTGGATAAGATAATTAAATAATAAAATATTCAGTGGTATAGTAGTCAACCCAATTTTAGCCTCAACTATTAAGGAGTTCACAACCCTCTTAACTTAATAACTAATTCATGTAAAAGACAGAACAATGAATCATTCAGTTCAGCCACTTCAACTGTTATCAAAAAAACTATAGAAGAACAAAGCTAACAGTCCTTGACCCTCCAGCAGATATTGAATTGGAAATCTGCACAAAAATAGGGCCTAGTTACTGGACCCTAAAATCCTTATTTGCAAACTTTTTGAGTAATAGAAAAGCTAAGAATGGTTTGGGTTACTAACTAGTTTACTTCCATCCACCTTCAAGTATGCAGTCCATAAGCGGGCACTATGCACCAAAAGCCAAAACTGACGCCTTATTTTTTTTTTACGCCAAAAAGGCAAAACTTAATTGAAAAGTGTTCAGATTACAACAAAGACAACCATCAGCAAAGTCAGTCAAAGAAAAACAGAAAATTAGATGCGAACATGCAACTAGAGATGGACTAAACTGTTGATCAAAAGCACAAGTGAAACCAAATACCTAGGGAGGATACTTGCAAGATCTCTGCAAACAGCACGAACAAATTTAGAATGCCAAAAAGGAGGACAAACTACCTCCAACAGAGAATAATCTGACAGCAAATTCCCACACCAAAGAAACCCAAGATGCCATCACTTACACCATAACAAGCGGGGTTTAAGTGAAAAATTAATTGCCAAGATAACCCCCATCCTAGGCAATAAAATTTCCAATATCCAGGTTTAAGTGGAGAAAAGAGAAGTGCTGAGGCCTCATCTTAGGATAACAATATTGAAGGCAGTCTTGAAATGGTGCTTGCCAAAGAAAACGCCATGCCAGCCCAGTATGTCATAAAGAGATTTGAATAAAGCAACCAATACCATCACTTCCCTTTTAACCCTACAAAATTCCATAAGCATCACAACTATAATAGCCAGAATTGCCACATCATTTAAACTGTCTAAGATAATGGTGAAAAATGCGCCCTCCATCACACCCCTTCAGATCTTTGCTGAATACAAACCACACAATGACCCAAATGAGCTTTGCCGCTGGAGAGAGACCTGGCTCCAAGATTGCCGGAAATATTCAAACAATATAGAAGATGGGAAAAAACTCACCATAATAAACTCCAACGCCAATATCAGAAGCCATAGATGTCCATTTCTTCACACCAGAAGCGATAATTAGTTGGGCGTAGATTGCATCTAACATTGCTCTAGTATGACTCCCATTTGTAACCGAAGTGCCATGACAAGGATCACTGGAAAATGGAACAACGGACTGAGGAACAATGGAAAATTCAACATCACCAATGCCAATCTCACCAGAAACACTATCCACCTAAACACTAAAATAAATAATATCACTAGTATAGACTCCACTTTAATGCTTCCAAAGAGGTATCTGAAGAAAGGAGAACAGACACCCAACACTTCCATCAACAACCCAACAGCAGAACACAATGAAATACGATACACAAGGAAGCAAAGCAAGATAGAACAAGAGTGGGAGAGATATAGGGTGCAGAGGGGGAAGAAGGAAACCTTGCATGAGGCGGGAGGGAACCTCACTCTACGCGAAAGGAAAACTCGCAGAAGGCGAGAGGGAAGAACGAACACCTTGAATCACACCGCCACTAACCATCAGCTATTTATGAGTAGTTATCCACTAAGGGTTAAACTTCACCCAACTGCAACTAACATTAACAATTTTTAAATAATTTTTATTTCAATATTTCTTCCGTGGGTGTATGTTTTTTTTTTTTTTTTTGCTGCTAAAAAAGCTTCCGTGTGTGTATGCATGTGTGTTTATTTTTACTTTTTATTTTACTCAGTCGTTCATAATTAATAACAAGGAACAGGATTCTTATCTGAATTTCTTAAAACATTATAGAAACAAAGCACTAATATCAGTACATTCTAACTCGTAACTGTGTCTTTGGCCCTGCTTCATGTGAATCATCAATCCATCCAATGTAAGTTGCGTTGTCAAAAACGGGAAGATAACAAAACAGAAGATACCTATACAAGTCACACTGTAGAGTACCGGAAGGCCCTGGACTCGCCACACCCCCTGCCGTCTCAATCAAGCTCCAAATTCCTTCCTTTCGACCATTACTTCCATCATCCAAACCTAGCCACATACACCTCTGCAACGACTCCAACAAATTCAAATCTTGTATAACTGTTCCTTCTCTTTCCGCAGCAAGATGCGGCGAAATCGCCTCCTTCCATCCATAAATGGTCTTACAGACCAACTCTGACCCCACAACTTGAGTCTCCTCCCCCCGCATTCTCATCTCCTCGTACCAACACAAATTCTTCAGCCCATCCTCACTCCGTTCCAACTTCTCATCTTCACTTCCAGCACCCAAAAGCTCCTTCGCAGCCAAGGCAGAAGCTTTCAGTGCATGATTCGAAGCAACAGAACTAGCCTGACCCCGCCTACGGAGAAAAATCTCCGAAAATTTGCGGTAAACAAAGCGAGAGTCAGAGTCTGCAGGGAACCCTGTCTGAACAGGCTTGATGTAGAAGAATTTGGCAGGGTTTGAAGAAGCAGCAGAAGTGAGAATAGAAGCAGCGAGGCCTGTTGAAACTAGGGTTTTTCCGACACCTGTGTTTGAACCCCAGACCATGTAAGTAGGATGAGAGAGGTCTACATTTATCTCCAATGAAGAAGAGGATGGAGTCGAAATGCATCTCGAGCAATGACGAGAGAATAAGTTGTAGAGAAGCCGACGACGAGAATTCTGGAGTAAGGCAGAGAATGCAGACATAGCGAAGCCCTACGAGTAGTGTACGTTTGCGAGAAAGAGAGGGAGTGAAGAGGGAAAGAAAGATTGGCAAAGAAAGGGCCTGAGGCGATGATGTTCATCTCTATTTATTTCTATTCTATGATATTCGATATAACACGCGAACGAGCGAATGAGAGTGTATAAATTTTGTTGGACTATTCTTTGGTAATTGGTACCAAGGCTGTTCATGTTAGTATGTTACGTAGTCAGAATTCAGAAATGTTGTGGGTTGACCGATGCAATTGCTGCTTTTTATTAGAAAAGTCAAACTTTGATTTAAACAGCAATGATGTGTGCTGCATGCATTTTTTTTTTGGGTTGAAATGATTCGTTTATGTGCTTGATTTAAACCCAACCTTGTGGCTGTGTTTGGTTGCAATGTAAATTATTGCAAATAAATTTGCATTGATGTAAAATTATGGCAGTGCAAATTATTTGAGTGTAAATTTAAAATTCTGACTTAGTTTTATTTAAAATTTTAGCTTATTTTGTTGGATTACAGTACAAATGAAGTAAATTAAGGCATGGAGTAGAATAAATTAAAGTTGAAATCTAAAACAAAATTAAACGAGATTTGCATTTTTTTTATTTGCACTCCCTTGCATTTGTACTAGTGCAAATAAATTGCACTACAACCAAACACAACCTAATATTCAATCCCATTATTTTGGATTTGAATGATGTATTTATCTAAGTAGATCAATAATCTCATTGGATTGGGATTTAATTCCTTCCAATCCATTTAAAATCATAATTAGGGGACTAGTGCAATGCATGATATTTGTTAAAAGAATTTGAGGCAAAAGGAGTTGGAGTGCAACTTGTGTGGGCTAATCCGAATAAGATCTAGCTCAATCAAGATTTTTGTATAAGTTGGGCTTGAGTTTTCAAAAAAGAAGAGCTTGGGCTAAAAAAACTCAGGCTTGCATTGAGGCCTTGGGTAGCCCAAGCCCGATTTGACCCAACCTAAGTATGCCCAACATTTTATGATATAATTATTAATTTATTATACCTAGAAATTGGGCTACGAAGCTTAACATGCCCAAGCCCAACCCAAGATGTTGGGTTAAACTCGAGTTGTGCCTAGGTTGGTAAATTTGGGCTTAAGCCTAAGGTCGAGGTTTGAAAGTTAGGGTTGGGCTTGGGTTAACCCTCAACCCAACCCAGTCCACCCAAGTTATACACCAAGAATGAGCATCTGACATTCCTAATAGTATTAGTTTTTATTTTTTATTAAATTATATTAACTTTACTACATTTTTATTTAGTAGTAATTTTTTGATATTTTGGAATGGATTAGGGTATTTTAAACTAATAATAATAAGTTTAAAACTAATAATTTTGTTATCTTTTTAATTTTATCAACAAATATGTAGTATCATTTATTTTTTAAATGAAGTTTAAATGGATATCAACTTATAAGATTTAATTTTGAAACTAAATTTTTACTACTTTTTTATTGCTTTATTAATATACATGTATTAATTTGTATTAACTTTATTTTTAAGTACAAACTTGTATTAATAAAAAATATTAAAATAATTAAATATTAAATAGCAATGAATTACAATATTTTTTTATATTTTACACTAATTAATTGTTAAAAACCAGAAAATAATAGTCAAAAAATAAATATGAAATAATAATAATTGTTATTATTACTAGTATAATTATTATTTAATACTACAATTATTATTATTTATTGCTGTACTTATTATTATTTAATAAAACTGAAATAATTGTTAGTGTAATTATCAATGTAATTATTAATATTTAATAAAACCCAAAATCTAGAAGAATACATGGAAGAAAAAATGGATATGGGTTAGAATATTTAGAGCCCGATCGAAAACAATAATCGTCATGACCCATTTTGTGCTACCACTATAGCGAAACATGCAAGCAAGGTTCAAAGTATCGGAAACGCCAAGTGTATTGAAAAGACAAATTTAAGAGAGTATTGATACACGTTGGATAGGCATGAATACAAATGAAAAATTAAGATATGCATGGAAACGCATAAAAACACTATAGATACTCCAATAAATTAGAAATATACATCAATAACATTAAATACAGGGCCTAAATGAGCTATATATATATATATATACATAAATATCACATCCTTTAGTGATTTTTATGAAAAACAATATATTGTAATCAACATATGAAAACATAAGGGAAACATAAGGGTATTCTCTAATAAGGTTATAACTTATAACTATAAAATATAAGCTTAATAATTATTTAATGAAACATATTCTATATTTTCTAAATAACTATTTATTTCTTATTCAAATAGTTATTTTATTTTTTATTACAAAAATCATAACAAAAACTAAGAAAATAAAATGTAACAAAAAAATAATTTTATGGATGTGGTAGATCATCCATAGATTTACAACATGGTAAATATTAAGGTAAAATTAGAAAAATAAATAAATATTACAAAAAATAAAATAAATATATTACAATAAATTTCAATAGATCTACCAATTAAAAATTGGAAAATTTTATTTTAAACTTACAAAAAGTTTAAAAAATAATTATTTGTATTCAAAAAATTAAAAAAAATGAATATTTTAGAAATTTCAATAGATCTATGGATATGGTAGATCACCCATAGATCTATGACACAATTATTCTTCATGGGCACATTACACCAAAAATATAAATTTTTAATTTTTTGTTATTTTTTATTTGTTCTAAATTTTCTTCAAAACATAAATAGATCTAATTAAAGCACAAAAAATATAGGATTTTCAACACAAGGAGAGAATATAAATAAATAAATAATATATATGTATGTGTGTATATATATATATATATATATATATATATATATACCAAGCATTAGAGAAACACAAAATATTGTAACATACTATTGAATAAATTGAAAAAAATATATATATTTATTTTTGAAATTTTTGTAATAAGTTGAAAGTAAAAGTTAAAATCTTGAGTTTTGGAATTTGCTTATGGATTTTTTTAAATATTTTACAATCCAACAATGTGTAGGGATGATTTGGTGAGTTTGGGAGAGAAAGAAGGCATTTGGAGAGAGTTAGAAGCATGTTTTTTTTTCTCAAAAAAAATTTAATTCGATTTTTGCCTACAATAAATCATACTATATCGGTTGATACACCTCGATGCGACTACGATACAATCTTGATACACCCCAATACAAGTCTGATACGCCCCCAATACACCCCGATACAGTCACTATACAATATCGACATGATAAAAAGATACGATACAAATAATTTTGTAGTGTTTTCCATGACAACCTCTTAAAGATACAATATGTATTAGCCGATACAGGTTAATACGTTGGGAAATTTTGAACCTTGCATGCAAGGTTAGAAGTTAATTGGTTTTGATTGCACAAAACACCAAAACCTACCCATTTGACACCAATCACCATTATTTATACCAATAAATTGTTTAAATGGTGGCCTTAAAGGCTTAAGCAATAAACATATGGAAAAGATGCTCCCACGTCTAGGGATTTTTGGTTGGTCTTTTATCATGGAAAAGCAAAAAGATAAAAAAAATAACCCATTTGACGCTAGAGGCCATTAACCAAAGACTTTATTATTTCAAAAGACACATGTCCTAACCAATTATACCACAAAACAATTTGACCCTTATTTAACCGACTATGAGACTCTGAATATGACATCGAGAAACTAGTCTTATTGTCAGGAATGTAGAGACCATCCACTAAGCTTCCTCTACCAATCATCCTCCCACAAGTTAGGTCCAGGTTACACAACAGTTTAATGAATTTGTGATACTACTAATCGAAAGAAGGTTAATAGGTAGCTAAGGGACATGCAAAACATTACTCAGGTTAAGTCCTTAAGGAAGGGATATTGATCCCTATCCTGCAATGGAAGAAAAAGAGTCATATGCAAGTCTCACTTTATCCCTTCCTGACAAAAGGTTATAAAAACTGAATAGGTTTGGCTTATCGGTCATGTGATTAAAAGCCCCTAAGTCAATGACCCAGGGGGAATCTGTGGCTGTGGATACATGGAAGGTAGAAGCTGCATTACCTGATGTAGACGCAAATGAAGTAGAAGGGTTATCAGCGACTGATTTATCCATCTGGCGCAAGGCCTTACCATATGATTCTAAATGACTAGGGAAGGAGTTCATAATGTCTTCCTTGGGGTCAGAACCAATGAAGTGTTCTTGAGTGAACCAATGAAGTGTTATTGAGTAGTCAGTTGGCACCACAACAAACTGAGTTTCGTGGGTTACCGCATTTGCTGCGTTGTGTGTTGTATTAGGTTTCTTCTGACTCCGTACCTTATCCTGTTCTTGGTTCTTTATAGCCCACTTTGGTCTCCCATGGAGCTCCCAACTTGTGTCATGCGTATGTCTTGAATGACGACAATGAGTGCAAAACAACTTATCCTTATCATCGGCTTTCCTAGAATCATTTTTCTTTCCCATATTATTTCCACCCATTGCAGCTAATGCTACCTGTTGCTTCCCCTCACTTGTAACCATCACACTCCACCTACCTTCCTCATACTAAACAAGGGCATACACCTCTTAGGGGCAACTCTTTACTTCCTAAAATTTGAACTCTTAGGGGTTCATATATGAGGTTTAGTCCAACAAGAGGGCAAAAACCCACTACTGAGAAACCAACTTCTTACAGGCTCTAGCATCATCCTCATGTTTCCATTATATAGCCTGATAGTGGTCCAATTCCTTCCACACTGAGGTAAGAGCTGAACAATAGGCTAATAAACTGTGGTTTCCCTGTTTACAAGTTGAGGATTCAGTTAATAACTGGTAAATCTTAGTAAAGTGCCTTTGCTTTGAATAGGTGGTTTTGGCATGTTCCCATATATATATATATATATATATATATATATATATATATATATATATATACAAACAAAATCCCTGTTTACATGGATCCCGGGAATTAAAAACCATATGCAAACACTTTGAAACCGTACATATATATATCATATATAAATTTTACAAAACAAAAATCCAATGATTAAAATCAACTACCGGCAGTTTGGTTTCCATCAGAAAGAGTGCATTCCCGATCATTTCCTTTGTCTGACAAAGGGGCAGATCTTGTCACTATGATCACCCACTCAGATGAATTCTCAGACTGCCAAAACATGCCCAGGTTTTGACCCCTACTAAGGATCTCACTGATTGGCATATCAAAGACAGCCCGATCCGACACCTAGTGAAGCATCATAATCAAGTCTAAGGGTTAGGTGTAACTTTCCAGTTTTGCCCATCTGTCTCCAAGGTCTAGGGCAACACTATAAATCCAGTCCGGTTCAAGGATTCGAGTAATCCCATACTGCATGTGCCTTGGTTCTTACCCTGGTGACCGAGACAGGCCATCCTAACACTTGACGGCACACCAGTATCAGCTTTGGCAGAATAAATCTCCCCAGACTTATCCAATGGCTGTGAACATTTAAAACTAACACGTGTCTCATCAAATGTCCAGTTTTAGGGTCTTACACAGAATTATACCAAACAACATGAATCAAACATGCACTTTATTTATTTACACTAAATGTCAAAAGTACATCAATCGGATTGTAAACCCAAATGATGTAGAATCATCATTCGCCATTTTCAATGGCAGGTTTACAAGCCAAAACAGAAAAACTGCAAGTGTACAAGACCAGTCCTTACACCAGTACTACTTCTAACAATCACAACTAAGGCACAAAATGCCACACCCTACTTCTGAAAACATGTACACACTACTACAACACATAAACAATTTAGGAAGAAGAAGAATATTGTTGTACCAAGTATACTGCTATAAATTCCACACTTCACACACTAATTCTAGCACATACCTAGACAAAGGTGATCACAAACCCCTGTATAGCACCGGTACAAAAGTGCAAACATAATCAGGTCTTCATGGCATCAGCCGAAGGTCAAAAAAAGGAAGTTTGTAGGTCTTCACAACATCATCTGAAGGGAAAAAAATAGAAGTTTGTAGGTCTTCACAACATCAGTTGAAGGTTAAAAGGAAGTTTTTTGGATCTTCACAGCATCAGTCGAAGGAGGCAAGGAAGCTTCACAGCATTGGCTTCCACCAATTAGGGTGGTGCTATGACCAAGGAAGAACCTAGAAGAAGTGATGAAAGTGAGTCTGATTTGAAAATTTGCCTTCACAGTCCAAGAAAAGAAACTGACGCATGGGTTGAGTTAATACTTCTCAACGAAAGAAAACTCCTATTACCCAGCGTGTTGCTTTGATACCATGTAACCATACGAAAAAGAGGAAAAATAGAGGAGAGAAGAGAGGAGAGGGGAAGAAGAAAAAGAGAAAAGATGTGAAGGGTCGAAAGTATTTAGCTGGCAGCACTCAACTTCTCTTTTTATTTAAATTTTTTATAAAAACTATAAGAAATTGCAAATAGGCCCTTGGCAGCACACCCTAAACAAAAAGAAAAGAACATGTTGCCAGTAGTCTAAGCTGACAACATTGTAACAACATGAATAAAGAAAAACAATTTAAAACCAACAATAGTGAGTTTGGGAGAGAAATAAGGCTTTTGGAGAGAGTTAGAAGCATTTTTTTCTCAAAAACTTTAATTTTCCTTTTGCCTATAGGTATTGGTTGATACACCTCAATACGACTACATACAGTCTTGATACACCCCAATACAGGTCTGGTACGCCCCCGATACAGTCACAATATGGTGTCAACAAGATGGAAAGACATGATATAAATGATTTTGTAGTGTTTCCTGTGCCTACCCCTTAAAGATACAATATATATTGGTTGATACGGGCCAATATGTTGCGAAATTTTGAAACTTGCATGCAAGGGTAGAAGTTAATTGGTTTTGACTACACAAAACACCAAAACCAACCTATTTGACACCAATCACCATTATTTATAACAATTAAATGTTTAAATGGTGGCCTTAAAGGCTTAAGCAATAAACATATGAAAAATATACTCCCCTGTTTGGGGCTTTTTGGTTGATCTTTTATCGTGGAAAAGCAAAAAGATAAAAAAAATGACCCATTTGAAGCTAGAGGTCATTAACCAAAAACCAAAATGCATTGCAAAGAATAAATTTCATTTTAAATCTTAAAAATATCAATATAACAAATTTGTTGGGTTATTAAACAAGGAAATCTAGAATTTTTCTCCATTCTTTTTGAATTTTTTTAATTTTCTTAATCCATGTCATTTTTGAAACTACCAATTAGAAACTCTATTTTCCCAGAAAAAATCTTCCTAAAATCTTTCTCTCTCTCCCTCTCCCCACACACACATACATTTCAATTACCTAAATAATCTAATATCCTAAACAACCTCCCCCACTATCTTCAACTTTCTACTAAGTTATCTTTAATTTAGTAGAGAGCCTCTCTCCTAAATTATATCTAATTCTTATTTATCTTCTCTCCCACCTTTTACCTACATCTATCAAAAGAAATTTTGAATTAAAATTTTGAAAAGTATTAAAATATTCTAACAAAATTATATAATAAGTTAAAAATATTTATTAAAAAAACAAAAAAATAATTATATTTTATTTAAATATATTCATATTATTAATAATTTTATATTTTTACAAAATTAATCATGAAATTATTTACAAATAATATAAATTATGATTTTCTAGATTATTCAGTCTAAATGTTATTTAAATAATAAAAAACTAACACTAAAAAATGAAATATTATTTAAACATTTCAATAACTAAATATCTTAAATAGAAAAGTATTAAAATTAATATTTTAAATCAATTAATAATATATTTTAAATAGTTATAGAATAACTTTCATTTATAATAAATAGATTAAGATTTTAAATATTTAGTTAAATAATTAAATATTTTAATTAACTATATATTTAAAATAACTAGATTTTAAATAGTTTAAATAACAAAATTATGTATTAATAGTAAATATATATTTTTTGTTTTGTAATTTAATAGAAAATTTTCAATAATCATTGGGGTTTAAACTACTATTATTTAGCTTTTCAAATTTAATTTATTGTGTATTTTTGCTTTAAATTTTTAATAATTATTGGAGATTAAACTATTATTCATGGGTTGGTTTTGTTCAGTTGTAGGTTGCTTGGCCAACCAAATCGACCTGATCAAGTTGGGGAGTTGGTCACTCAAGTTTTATCAATTTGGGTCAATTTTCGGTTTGGTCGGTCGGTTCAAAAGATTTAAACTTAACAAATTTAATTTAAAATTTAAGTTTAGATTCTAAAAAATTACAATGGCATTATTAAAAAGTAAATTTAAAAATTAAATTTATGATATAAAATATTTTAGCCTAAGAAATATTGGAATTTTCCCAATTTTCCCACTTTCCCGTCTCCACGATGATCCCCAATCCTCGTGATTCTTTATAATGTCAACCATTATGTTTTTGTTTTTTATTTTATTTAAAAAATAAGAATAAAATAATCAAAATTTACAATCCTATTAGAAAATATTCAAACATATTTAACCATATTTTTAAAAATATTAATGTATAAACATATGTGACATATATACATATTTAAACATATGTGTATGTACATATATATTAGCCGGGATCCCATGGGGGGATCAGGGTCCCTACGGGGTAGGGAGTGCTCAACAAAGATGAAAATTTCCCCATTTTCATCCTCGCGAGGAGATAATCATCGTCATCTCCACCCCATCGGGGAAATGGGGAAAATGCCATCCCTAAGTATGATAAATAACCCTATGTAAAATTAATTAATGTTAATTTTGTGTTGTAAAATTTATTAAAAATAGTATATAAAATATAAATAATTTTTAATTGTTATATAAAACAATTGTGCACTCTTACATGTTTCTATTGTTTATCTTTAACTTAATAAGTCATGTGCACCACATGGGTCCCCGCTAGTTAGATCATTATGTTTGGGTTTGGGTAGGGTTATCTGCCCTATCCTAAATATTTTCATTAAATCATTAGGTTTCTACTAAAAACTCTTACTTTTGGTAATTAATAATTTTAGTAATTTTATATTCTCAATAGTTAAATTTTTAGTTGTTTTCGCTATTAATTTTTTCTAGTAATTTTAGTAACTTTTATTTTCATTTATTAATATTTTTAGTAATTAAAAATATTTGTTAGTAACTAATATTTTTGGTATTTCTAATATTTTTAGTTACTTAGTTCTATTTTTTAGTTATTTAGTTCTATTTTTAGTTTTTTAATATCATTAGTTATTAGTTATTTATTTTTATTAAATGTTCTTTTTCATTCAATAAGATTTTCAATAATATAATTATATAATATTATAATTACTAGAAACATTAATTAGTTATTTTCAGTATTTTAATATTTTTTAGTTATTTTCAGTAATTATTTGTAAATTTCAATATCTTAATATTACAAGTAAGATTAAAATTTTTCATCGCTTCCCAAGTATGTTCTTTGTCCATACATTCTTTCCAATGATCCTTGTTTAGATCGTAAAATTTCAAATGTTCCCTATTTAGATCAAGGATATTTCCCATATGGACCATTGCAACACACCCAAATATACATTTATCATTTACATAGGAAGCATCAAAGTTTATTTTAATGGCATTTAAACAAGGACTCAACCATTTCATTGGTATTTATAGTTTCTTTCTTATTTTCTTCCACCGGAAGAAGATTTAATTTCCCCAAAAGAATTTAGCTCTCTATCAAGAATGATGGGAGGAGGCAAACTTTTGTTGTTATAGATCTTCTCATCTCGGTTCATGCATGCCATAAAAGGATGGTGAATTTTCTTTTATATCAGGGTCTTGACAAGGATTGGGATCACAATATGAAAGATTCATCCCTGTCTCCAGTATTAACCATTGAGTGGTTAAGTCCATTTGTTAGCTTGAAAGTCTTTTGGGTTATCATCCACATTTGTTTTCTATGGGTACACTTGACAAATATATGATTTAAATCCTCTTCCTCCTCCCCACATACATTGCACGATCCATCGATTTTCATTCCCTTGGTCAAGAGAAGAATTTTAGTTGGGAGTTTATTACTTAGAAGAAGGTACATGAATGCCTCATATTTGGGAGGGGTGTTAGGCTCCAAACTTTTGCAAAATCATTTGATATCCTAGAGGGAACGCCATCCAAGGATTTGGCTTTCATGTAAGCTGATTTATTCGAGAAGTTTCCATTGGCATTTGGCCACCAAATGATATCCTCCTTTGGGGAAAGAAAGAAGAAAGATGGTTCTTATGCTCTCCCAAATCAAGGAGGAACTAAACTTCTAACCATTTGTTCCTTCCAAATTCTCCTCTCTATGTCAATGACTTCATTGACTTTCAAATTTTCATTTGATATTGTATCCAAATTGACACAATTTATAATTAGGGTATCATCCACCCAATTGTCATTCCAAAAATTTATTTCTTTTCCATTGTCTACTTCCCATCTAATACCTTCCTTTAGCAATTTTCTAGCGAGAATACCTCTCCAAGCCCAAGAATGATATTTTTTCTTTTTAACTTCCCAAAAGATTTCTCCTCTTAAAATATTTCTTAAATACAACTTGGACCCAAAGGTTTTCCATTTCATTAGAATTCTCCACCCAAGCTTGGTGTGAGCTTTGGGAAAATCAAGGCCCACACAAACAAAGGAATTGCTACCCATTTAATTTAAGAGGAAATGGGTCCTTTGTAAATTCTATAAAGTTGGTTTTGTTTTCAAAAATAGTGACTCCAATCTCCATTTGAAAGGCACTAATCAAGAGGTTCTAAGTCCGCTAGGATTGGGAGAGGGAAGGTGTTAGGCACCCTTTCTCCAAACTGTAAATGACAACCTGATATAGGAATTGTTTAGGCATTCAACTGTTGAAAGAGTTAGGATACATCTTTTGGATGGCCAAACCATGCTAAATGGCTAGTAGAAATTTCAATTTTTTTCTAATCCTTATGGGAATTGAATAAGGTTCATTGCAATTTTAGGTTAAACCTTTTTAACTGGTAAGTGTAGACCCATTATATTAGGAGCCCCAAGGTACCATAGAAGAGTCTTCCATTTTAGGATAAGCCCCTCCCACTAGTGCATCTCCACCCAACAATTTAGCTCGTTTTCATGCTATTGACGGAAGGCCTTCGGAGATATCATTTTTATGATATTCCATATCTCATTGCACTTATATTAATCATGAGAGAATGTGTATATCAATCCCTAGGTTAGATTTGGGTCATACAATAATGGCTTCCATCGACTTTCATAAAGTTAGATTCAAATAGGCCCTTAATGGGCTAGGGTTCCCACGAGGTTCCTCTTGGGGGGGGGAGTTATTGAGGGGGCCCATTAGAAAAGGAAATCATACAATAACCCATGTGCATTCATCCATGACGATTATGGGGAGACACATAAATCAATACATAGACCAAGCACTTATGACCTATGGACGAATCACATCCATTCAATACATCATATATACATACATAATTGATTCATATCAATTTAAAACTTGTAAAAAGTAGATCACATGCGCATACCCTTTAATCTAACTTAAAAGAGTTTTTCAAGTATGGGCTGAATTGGTCCATGCAATGGGCCATCAAACCCCTTGCCTAGGTCAATTTTGGGTCAATCAAACAATGACCCAAGGGGTTGTGATCAGACCCCAAAGAACCATAGGTTCGACCCGAAAGATCCATAATAGAACAATTATATAATATGTCAGAATATATATAACAAATTTTAGATCATTGGCCCTCTCTGAGAACTGAATTCTTAGAGGTTTCTGCTAATTGCTCAAATAAGCTAGATTAGTTCTTGTTTATTTTAGTTTTGGTTTAAATCCGATTGGTTTAGTCCAAGGGCTGAACCTAGTTGAAAGAGTTAGGATCCATCTTTTGGATTGCCAAACCATGCTAGATGGCTGGGCAAATTTTCAAAAATTTCCTAATACTTCTGGAAATCGAATTCTCTATATTTTAAAAACCTGCATTTTTCATAACGATCTTGCACTAAACCGGACTAGATTTGAAACCAAACAAAGGGAGAGATGTATACCTGATATGGATTCCATAGATGTAGATACCAAGGTGGAAGTTCATGCCATATCAATCCTAAAACCAGCCTCAACTAAAGATGGCATAGTATATAGCTGAAGTTGTTTAACAACACAATTTTCTTCAAAATTGGGATCCAACTACTTAGATGTATACTTGGTTAAGCCTCCACTAATCTATATTAGTCCCAAATAGTTGATGTCAAATTGACTAAATGTGGGAGACAAAGAAGAGCAAAGAGAACTAAAAACTACAAAAGCATGTTTTTAGTTCTAATCTAATTAGGAGATAATCCAGATCTAAATCATATCTGAACTCTAATTAGAGATAAACCTTATCTTTTTATAAGAATATGTGTTCCATACCCATATTCGTCTCATGGCACATGACAACTAATTAATCATACTGATTATGGGCTTTAGGCCCATCAGATGTAAGGCACATGATCCAAGGTGTTGCAAGGCCAACTTAGGCCTCATTTGTATGGTGTGGGACCCCACAATGACCTTACAGAAATTCACATGGGTTCGACCCAACCTCTATGAAAAGGCTTGGCAAAATTCACTACTAACGTAGTGAAACCCTGAACACATTACTATGGGCTCAATATGGGCCCAACATTTACACCTAAATGATCCTTAAATTCAGCCATCCTATGAAGACCAAAGGATAATGGACTCCTGTAATGGTCTCGTGCACTTAACCTCTCGGCCCATAATGATCAAGCACTGCCCGATATGGTATGACCTCTCCCCTAGCTACAAGGTGTAGTGTCACACTCTCTACTCAGATGGATCTTGGGAATTAAAACCTATTGCAAACATTTTTTCATTAACATTGATATTATATATATCATAAATATGTTTCGCAAAATCAGATTTCAAAAACAATTGAAATTCACTACCGATAGTTTAGGTTTCCATTAGAGAGAGTGTAAACCCTATCATTCACTTTGTTCAACAAAAGGTTGATCCTATCACTATGATCACCCACTCAAGTGAATTCTCAGACTACCCCAACATACCCAGGTTTTGACCCTCGATAGATCTCATTGAATGACATATCAAAGACATCATAATCCAACACCTAATGCAATACCATAATCAAATACGGGGTTATGTATAACTTTTCAGTTTTATCCATCAATCTCCAAGGTCCTAAGCATAACTGAAAAATGGTTCGGGTTCAATGTTTCATCTAAACACACACTACATGTGCTTTGGGTCTAACCCTAACAGTTGAGACAAACTACCCCAATTTCTTTGATAGCACATCAGTGTTAACCTTGGTAGGATAAACTCCCCAAGTTTATCCAATGACTATGAACATTCTAAACTAACATGTGTCTCATAAGTGTCTAGTTTAAGGGGTAAATATATAAAAATATACCAATATTAACATGGAACAATAATGTACTTTATTCATTTACAAATAGATGTTCATGTACATCAGTCTGATTGGAGCTAAGGGCATATACTGTCTAACATCAACTTCGTAAAAATTCAAATTAATAAAGGTGGAACTATAGAATTTGTGAATAGGATCCCATCTAGCCTCATTTAATCACAATTTTAACGGGATGTTATTAGGAATTAGGAACTAGTTTCCCTTAAATGCCTCGCCTCTCTCCCTTTAATTCCGAAATTACAAGTAGCTTAAAGGAACTTTTATAGATTTAAAGTTCCAATCTCATCATATCCAACCTTGAACACAATAAAAAACAACTAAATAGCCAATGGTTAACCAAAGGAAATATAAGATATCTTAAGAGACTTACCTCTTTGAGTATAGCTTTACTTGAGTTTATCAGTAGCAATTTCAAAACCTAGGAATGACATTTTTGAGGACTTAAGCAGAGATTATGACTTGAAATTGCTCCGTAATGCAAAAAAGTGAACGTTGGAGTGTGATCGTGTGATTGTATGGTGATGTCGCACAATAATAATCATCTAAAGGGAATTTTATAGATTTAATGGTAGATTGGTATTTGAATCATAATTTATTTTCTTGGGGTTTGACATATTCTAGAAAGAATGGTGGGGTTTGGTCGGGTATCCACAGTGTAAGAAGTGGATCTGAGATGGGACTGAGCAAAAATTGTGTGCTGACACTTCGCAATACAATCATTGTTTACCCATCCTAGATTTTATAAACCTAAAGTACTCCATTTCTTAGTAATGTATACCCGCTCCCCATTAACCAAATGAAGGGGTTTTCTTTCAATGTTGTTTTTCCATAATATATCTCTTTAACTCTTATCTATTGTAGACACCCCATTTTTGTGCTTTTCAGTTTTTTTGTAGCACTTTATGCTTAAAGCATGTTTCAGTTAACCGCTTACTGACCTATGATATTTTTTGAATTTTAGAAAAATTTGAACTCTAGAATCCAAAACCATTGGTATGTAGATGCCAAAAATCGAAATCTAATGATGCCAAGACCACCTGAATCCAACACCTTTTATCCTTTTATCCTAAGACCCGATGTCATAACCGATTCAAATCGTCCGATCCGAGTCATTTTGATCTTGAAAATCATCTCAAATCAAATCATAAATCCAAGACCATGGGTATGTAAATCCAAAAAATCCATATTTGACACATCAAAACCACCCAAATCTGACATCGTTTACCCCTTCATTCTAAGACCTGAAGCCAAAACCGATTATGATTGTCTGATTGGAGTCATTTTGTTCCTGAACTTCATTTCACATCAAATCAGAAATCCAAAACCCTAGGTGCTTAGAGCCCAAAAATCCAAATCCAATGACACTAAGATCACTGAAATCCAACACCATTTACCCCTCAATCTTAACACCCAAAGCTGAAATGAGGTACATAGAACCATTTTGATTACAGTATATGTGTAGAGCTTAAAATTCTGAGTCAGAACTGATTATGGTCGTCTGGTTGGAGTCATTTTGATCCTGAACCTTATATCACATCAAATCAAAAATCCAAAACCATAGGTACGTAGAGCCCAAAAATCCAAATCCAATGACAACAAGATCATCCAAATCCAACACCATTTACCCCTTCATCTTAACACCCAAAGTCGGAACCGATTCTGATTGTTCGATCGGGACCATTTTTTATCCTGAACCTTATCCCACATGAAATCTGAAATCCAACCTTGTATGTGTATGGAGCTCGAAATTATGAGTCTTGAAGGTATACTAGACTCATGAAGCTATACTAGATTCGAGCCTCTGTTTGGAATCCTCTTCACAATATTTTCCAACTTTGGCATCCCATGACCAAATGTTTCCCCTAGCCTTTAGAATTATCTTAAAATCCAAGATTTGACCAAAGATAGTATCTAGCAATGAATCAAGCCAATCACCTAAACTTAGATTGTCCAATTTAGATAAATTGGTGAAGTCTTCCACTTATTGTTTTGATTGATGGAGAGGACCTCTCTACAAGTTATCTTGATAGTCCCTTCCCTCAAACAATCTCCCTCCAAAAACCCTTCAAACCTCAGCCTTTGATTTCCCTTGGCTCCCGATCTTAGGTAAATTGGCGAAGTCTTCCATTTATCGTCTTGATTGATTAAGAGGATCTCTCTCAAAGTTATCTTGATAGCCCCTTCCTTCAATCAATCTCCCTCCAAAAACCCTTCAAACCTCAGCCTTTGATTTCCCTTGGCTCCTGATCTCAGCCCTCCACTTGCCTCTCAAAAATCTATAAATACCCCCTTTCTCACACTAAAGAGACACACAATTAAGCCTAGAGAAACTACCCTACACTCACTAGTCTAGACAATACCCCCTCACGTCCCAAGTAGCTTCACACCCATCACTTCCATCTCTCACTCTCTCTATCTTTCCTCATGTCCAAATTTAGCTAAATTCATCCATAATATTCTTGAACACCCTCTTACAAAAAATTAAACCCATGCTCTTTTTGTCCGTTTGGAGCTTAATGATCTTATAGTGCTATAGCTTTATCCAATTTCCAGAGGTCTCCTTACTATTCGAGTACATTCAAGCATATCTCTCCCTTGACTCCACTAGACTTGTATTGAATCAATCAAAAGGCACGAGGGGAGACTCAAGGCATTAGCTGGTGGACGTTTGATGATCGAAGTTGAGATCACCATTCTCTAAAGATGATGATGGGAATGCACCAGCACACACTGATTCCAATTTGTCATTGAGCAAATATTTTCTTCAATTTGCAATATGGATGGAAATTTTATCCAAGGCTCCTCTACCATGTGTCATTACTTAACATTTGAATTCTCTTGATATCCGTAGACATTATTTCTTCCACTTCTTAGTTTTTTTCTTTTTTTTTCATTCTCTTTTCTCAGGCTATATTTAGTTTGAAGGAAAAGGTAGGAAAAGGAAGGGAAAGATAAGGAAACCATAAAGAAAAAAAAACACAAAAAACAAATAGCAAAAAAAAAAAAGAAGAAGAAGAATGACTGAAGGAATGAAGGACAAATAATGTGTGTAACTTTGCAACAATTATCTCACATTAAACAATTGTGGTATATTAATTTTTGGTATTCGATTATATCTTGAAATATGTTATTAAATCTTTCAAAATGTTCAAAAAAAAACTTTTTGTTAGCATGTTGAGATTGTGCTTTGCAAGAAGTTTGATCATTTTGTCCTGCTAGTCTTGATAATTGATCCATTTATCGTCACTTATTTTTCTTTGTGCTTTTTACCCCCGACACTCCAAGATTTTTACCTAGGAGGGGCCTTTTTTTCAACAATATCCGGATTTTGCAAATTTTTACCCCAACTCTGCAAGGTTTTCACTTAGGAGGTTTTTTTTTTTCAACAGTATCTAGTTTTCGCAAATTTACCCTAGCTCTGCAAGGTTTTTACCTATGAGGGGCATTTTCAAAAAAGTATATAGTTTTCACAAATTTACCCCGACTCCACAAGGTTTTAGCTAAGGAGGGGCCTTTTTAAAAAAAGTATCCGATTTTTGCAAATTTACCCCGATTCCTCAAGGTTTTTACCTAGGTGGGGCTTTTTTAAAAAAGTATCAAATATTCACTCTGACTTTTGATGAGTACATAATTTACATACAATTTATAAGGATTTATGCATGATTTTTTGATGGTTTGTTTGAGTTTCACCCCATTTCAGCTTAATTTCAGGAAATATTTTAGGGGAAACCAACTCAGGAGAAAGAAGGCATCAAACAAATAGAGAAGAGCCAAATTTGAGGTAATTTAGCCCAGCTAGAACCATGGCCCAGCCAAGAGAACAATAGAGGTTCACTCGGCCCATGCAACCCATGCTACACTCTTTGGGAGAACCCAAAGAGAGAGCCTAGCAAAAAAGAAAATTCAACCCAGCAAAGAGGAGGCCCATTTCAGCTCAAGAGCAGCCTAAATTGTAGCCCAAAAACAACCCAAATTTCTGCCAAGGTGCAGCCCAAGAAGAGCAAGGGGCAACAACTTCTAGAGAGTTTAAGAGAAAGGGGCAACATTTTCTAGAAGGTTCAAGAGGAGAAAATGGCAACAAATTCTAAAAGTTTCAAAAAGGCTAGAGGTAGCAGCTTCTAGACTCCTTGAAAGCCTATTTAAGGAGGTCTCTTGGAGGGGAATGGTGTCCAATTGCCTAAGTTCAAGTCTCCTTGGTCTCTTGGGTTCAAAATTCAAGGAGAGGAGAAGAGAGAAGGAGATGCGGAGATCCAAGCATTCCAAGAAGAGAAGAAGGTAAATTCAAAGGAGAAGGTTTTAAGAGATCTATGTCACACTCTTACTTATTTTTTGCATACTTTGTATTCAAATTCAGCTAGAGATTATGTAATTTCTCCATCTATCTTTCTTTCTTGCTGCAATGAAAGTTTGATTGTTGTAATTTCAATTGTGTAATTAGTTATCTTGAATCATTCGAATAGATCATATCCAACTTTAAGTTTCTTGATTAGAATATTAATTGTAGAACTGATAATCCGAACTGCTATCTTACAAATTCAAATATGAAATTTCAGATCTATAATTTGTAATGTCTGAATTGCTTGAGAGAGAATTCAAACATTCATCATCTAGTATTGGCCGATTTTTTCTAGACTCTTGAAAATTCTAGAGTGCTTGAGAAAGATTCTAGAATTTCAAATATGCTAATCAAGAACTGAATTGAATGCAAGATTAGAGATAACTTGCACAATTCAGTTGGTGATCATTCAATCTGAATTGATGCCTTTGAATTGTTTGATCTAATGCATGCATGAAAGATTAGATTCTTGATAGAGATATAAGAATCATCATTCATGCATAGGATGAACATGCGCTTGAAAAAGGTTGTTCATTGCTTTGGGGTTTCACCAAACCAAGGCTGAATCAAATTCTATTCGAATGATTTAGAGAGCTAATTGTTGAATCATTTCTGGGTATTTTTATCTTATCATCTCAACTTGAATACAAGGTGTTTGAGCCAACTCCTAGTAGATAGTTTGTTAGCTAGATTTTCAAAGTTGAATTAGATTTAGAATTTGACTATCAGATAAGAGCATGCTGATATAACACTAGTAATTGCTACATAAGTCCTCGTGGGAACGATACTCTATTCATCACTCTATTACTTAAGCGGCTAGTGCACTTGTTAGTGTCACCAAGACGCACTAAGTTTTTGTCACCGTTGCCGGGGACTTATTATAGCAATATTAAGAACTATTGGCCACTGTTAATATGATTTTTAGCTCTGCATACATTGCTGATTTTTAATTCTGCATCTTAAAATTCAGATTTAAATGTAGTAGCTTTCATTACTGATGAAGCTGGTCTTCTTTCCTATTGCTAAATTGCTTCATCTTTGGTTTTTGTTTTAAATAGTTTAGTTGATTGCTGGTTGTGTTTATCTCAAAAGAAAAAAATAGATAAAAGTTGAATTGCTGAATTGTTTCATCTCATAGGCGGCTAGTGCAGTTCGGATCTGATTTCCTTAGCTGTGATTTTTGAAATCAGAAATCAGATCTGAACTCATTATAGTTGCTATAGTTTCATTAGTGTAGCTGCTCTTTTTGGTCTGCATATTTTATGAAAACAATGTGGTTCATATCTGATTACCTTACCTATCACTTCTGCAATCAGATCTGAGCACATACTAAAATCAGATCTGTCATAACTTGCTTTCAATTCTGATTTACTAATATCTACTAAATCCCTGAATTAAAATAGGTTTCATATCTGTATTTGGGATGTAGTTCAGATCTGTATTACTGATCTGTTTAGTGGCTATACTGGTCATGGTAGCAAGATTCAAATCGGTAAACACTAACGCTTACTACTGAAATCACATACCAGATCTGAGCACACTGAATGTCTTTTTACTACTGATTGATTTTGGTTTTGTACAGATCTGTATACAGCATGTTTCATTACTGATATCAGTGGTTTATCTTGCTGATTTGCTCAGTTTCATTACTGATAGCAGGTGTTTGGTGATGCACACATCATAAAAACAGTGGGGTCAAATCTAATAGTTAGTAACCTTTCAATATGGAGCTCAGGCCTGAACACTATCACCTGAACACAACTGCTCTACTCTCAATAGCTACTCATTTCAGACCTATACATTGACCTGCAATAGTGTAGTTTCAGTAGCTATTGATTTCAGCAATGGAATCAGATCTGAACAGTGAGAAAGATTTTGTAAATTGTAGTAGCTATCTAATTTCAAAGAGGATTTGTAAATTGCTACTGATTTCAGATGTGTATATTGTTGTTCTCAGTAGCTGCTGAGATTTCAGATCTCAGTAATTAATTTTCATTGCTGATTTCAGCAATGAAAACAAATATGATATTGAGAGAGAATTTGAAAATTGTTGTTCTAGTATCAGTAGCTACTGATTTCAGATCTGTATATTGACCTTCAGTAGTATAGTTTCAACAATTCAGATCTGTGTAATTAATTTTCATTGTTGAAATCAAGAAGATTGCATACTACCCAAGGTATATACAGATTCGAACCCGAAGAGAAGCCTAAAGCTCTTGATTTCAGTCTTGTTTCAAATCTGCGGATTGCTATTGAGCTTGAAATTTTGTATTCTCTTATAGCATTCAGTATTTGCCTTGTAAATTGCAGCTAGATTAGGATAACTGATTGGTCAAATTATTTATATTTCTAAATTGTGTATATAAGTCTTTTTATTGCTTTCACTTTTATAGTTTATGACAAGCAGACCTGAACTAGAGGAAATCTTTTACGATCCAGAGAGAGTCAGAACTGAAATTGAAGAGATGGGTGAACCCAAAACTATGATAGACTATGCCAAACCAACCCTAACTAGGGCTGCTTCAAGCATTATAATACCGGCCATTGATGCTAATAATTTTGAAATCAAACTAGCCATAATTCAAATGATCCAAAACACAATTTAGTTTTGTGGCATGGCTCATGAAGATCCAAATTCCCATATAGCCAATTTCTTGGAAATTTGTGACACCTTCAAGCATAATGGGGTAAGTGATGATGTTGTTAGGCTGAGGTTATTCCCATTTTCATTGAAAGACAAGGCCAAGGCTTGGCTGAATTCATTACCAGTTGGATCTATAGCCACTTGGGATGAGATAGCTGGCCGATTCCTCTCCAAAAACTTTCCTCCATCTAAAATAGCAAAAATGAGAAATGACATCACCACTCTCTTCTAACAAGAGGGAGAATCTCTATATGAGTCATGGGAACATTATAAGGAGCTGCAAAGAAAGGTCCCTCATCATGGTCTTCCAATATGGCTACAAGTGCAGACCTTTTACAATGGTTTAATAGATTCCAACAAGATCATCCTAGATGCGGCAGCCGGGGGCTCCATCAACAATAGGACCCCTGAGGTGGCCCATGCACTCATAGAGGAGATAACAACCAATAATTACCAATGGCATTCAGAGAGAGCTCAAGTGAGAAAGCAACATGGTCTCCATAATGTAGATACATACACAACTCTATCTACTCGAATAGGTGCACCCAATAAGAAATTAGACGAAATGCAGATGGTAACCATGCTGGTGCAGTCCGTGACATGTGATTTGTGTGGGGGAGGCCACATCAGCACTGGATGCCAAGTTGGCAATCGATTTAGGCAGTCTACAGAACAGGTTGACTTTGTCAGCAACCTTCCAAGGCAGCAAGGATATCAGTGCCATCATGTCTTTCACTCGGGATGGAGAGGACACCCGAACCAATCATGGCAGAATCAGCATGCACCAAAGCCCTTCCACCAAAGTTTTCATCAGCCGGAACAAAAATCTAACCTAGAGGAGCTGATGACAAAGTTTGTAGCCAGAGCTGAAACCAGGTTTCAGAACCAAGAAGCTTCAATAAAGAACTTGGAAAATCAGGTTGGGTAGTTGGCGCGATTGATCTCAGCGAGAATACTAGGCATTGTACCAAGCAATACAGAGGTCAATCCACGAGAACAAGTGCAGGCTATCACTTTAAGAAGTGGTAAGGAGCTACCTGAAGTAGAAATGCACCAACAGCCACAAGTTCCCTTTCCTAATAGGCTGAAGCAACACAAGCTGGAAAAGAAATTCGGTAAGTTCCTTGAGATATTTAAAAGTTTACATATTAATATTCCTTTTGCTGATGCTTTAGCCCAGATGCCACACTATGCAAAATTTTTGAAGGAGTTATTGGCAAACAAAAGGAAATTGGGAGATGTGGCAACGGTTGCTCTAAATGAAGAATGCTTGGCAATCCTTCTTAACAAGCAGCCTCAAAAGATTAAAGATCCAGGGAGTTTTACTATCCCTTGTACTATAGGCAGTTTAAAATTTGAAAAAGCATTATGTGATTTGGGAGTTAGCATAAATTTAATGCCATATTCGGTTTTCAAGAAATTGGGATTGAGAGATCCCCAAGCCACTAGATTTGCATTGCAATTGGTAGATAGGTCCATCAAGCATCCTAGGGGGATTATAGAAGATGTGTTGGTTAAAGTAGATAAATTCATCTTTCTAGTTGATTTCATTGTATTGGACATGCAAGAAGATGTGGATGTCCCACTCATCCTAGGGAGACCTTTCCTGGCTACCGGGTGGTAATGAATGATGTCCAACAAGGACAAATCAGCCTTAGGATACAAGATGAGGAAATAATTTTTAAAATGTATGATGCCATGAAACATGCACCCTCTAATGATGATTCTTGTTACATGATTGATGCTATTGATGATGCTGTTGATGATTGCTTTTAGGTGAGTAGATCGTTTGATCCTCTTGAACTCTGCCTAAAACAGGGAGAAGTTGAAAAGGGGGAAAATGAAGAAATAAACCTCATGATAGCATACCTGAATGCTAAGCCTCAGTTCTAGGGGAAGGGATTTCTCAAGTTAGAAAATTTAGGAAAAACACCAGTACTAATAGGTAAGTCGTCTTCTCAAGAACCCCCCACCCTTGAACTGAAGCAATTACCACCCCACTTGGAGTATGCTTTCTTAGAGGCACCATTAGCTCTACCTGTAATTATATCAGCAACCTTGAGCCCATTGCAGAAAGAAAAATTGCAAAGAGTGTTACAGGAACACAAAATTGCATTGGCTTGGAAGGTAGCAGACGTCAAAGACATTAACCCATCAATATGCACACATAGAACTTTGATGGAAGAGGACAACAAACCCTTAGTTCTGCCCCAAAGATGCCTAAACCCGAACATGAAGGACCATCGTCGTTGCTCAATACTCTCTAATTTTAAAATATCCATTGCCATGCATCACCCGACACCTTTAAACCCCATCAAAGGCCCTTTATTGAAAATCCAACAAATTTTAGACCCTAAATTGACCATTTTACCCCTTATATATAAAGATTTCAAACTGAGGGCTTTCATTGGCCGCTACTCTCTTATTTTAAGATTTGCATTGCGATACACCCTCCGATACTCCAAGACTGTGCCATCACCTTCCTAAACATCCCAGTTGACCATCCTCCATTTTTGGACCCAAAATGACCATTTTACCCTTTCATCAAGAAAAATTCCGATTCGATGCCCCATGTTGCTCGACACACTCTGAATCATGATTTCTCGCTTTGACTTGCCTTCTCATTGCAAAAGACCCCATTTTGTTTTTTTCACTTAAGTCCCTTCACATTTCTTGAAATCACCCCAAAGCCCTCACTAAGCCTAGAATCAATCCTAGCCCTAGATTTGAGCCCCCCTTGCTTCTCCACCCTAGGATCGGCCTAACCCCCACTTCTACACCCCAAAACCCTAAATTTTAAAACCCTAGCCGCCCCTCTAGTTTTGGCTCCTAATTTTGAATTTTAAAATTTAAATTTCTAATCCCCCTCATCCTAAACATTAAATGAGAGTGATTTAAGGAGCCTTGTCTAGAAGACCCCACTCGTTAGATTAGCACAAATAGATGCAAGCCCTCCAACCACTTTAGCCAAACCCTAAAACCCAAACCATTCTCACCTAAACCCTAACTAGACACTAACCCAATTCAGTCCAAACACAACTAGACTACCCCAATTCGGTCCATTCCCAACTGACCGAACCAATCCAACTCTATTCGGTTTTAAAAGAAATCCTAAGAAAAAATAAAATAAAAAAAAGAGAAAAATCAATAATACAAAACCAACCGAACCAACCCTAGAAAAAAGGAGACATTCCTTCCTCCTCCCTTCTACTCATCTCTTCTCCTCCTTCCTCCTCTATTTCTCTCTCTCCCACTCTTCCCACCAAATTGGAACTTGTTCCCTCAAGCTTTCTCACACTCTCCCCACTGAACCCCAGACCACCGAACTGAACATAGCCATCGTCTCCACCTCCCTCAACCACTACCAACACAACACCACTGAACTCTCCTTCCCATTTTCTTCTTCCTCCTCGCCCTTCACCTCCTCCCCAACCGAAACACCGCCATCTAATCTCCATGCCCCAACTGAAAACAAAAGAAAGGAAAAGGAAAAACAAAAAAAAAAAAGTGACCACTCACCATCCTGAAGGCGAGAAGGAGAAGAAGAAGAAGAAAGTAGAATAGAAGAAGATGAAGAAGAAAGAAAAAGGAAGAAATGAGGGCTCTCCTCAGCTTCAGTAATGGTAAAACCGAACTCATCCAGCCTCAGGCTTACTCTCATCTTCTCCCTCACCCATTCTTACCTTATCAGACCTGAACTCCCCACAACCGAATCCAAAATCCCCCTTCCATCTTCTCCCTCACAAACTGAGACCTGAAAATACAACAACCGAACCCTCTCTCTCATCTATTCAATTCTTCACTCTCTCAATCGAACTCTTAGTAGCCTCTCTTCAACTATACCACTGAACTCCCCCGCCATTTTTCCACCATTGAACCACTGTCAACCTAACCCGAACCCCTCACCATTACTTCATCTTCTTCATTCGGTTTAGAAGCCATCAATCCAAGATAGAGAGAAACCCCTCACCACTGAACTCTTCAGCATCATTCACCACAATCAAATCCATCACCATTGCAACCTACTTGATCAAAGGCTAAAAAGAGATGAGTTGTTCACCTTTCCTTTATTTGTAGTTTTTTTTTTTTCTCTTCAATCTTATTAATGTTTCAGCATTGTTCTTTTATTTATTCAATGATTGACACTTTTTTTAGTTGATTTCATGATGTTTAAATGTAGGAAACATTGGAGTGAATTGTTAGAATATTTGAATGAAGAATATATGTCTCTACTAGTGTTTTCTTTAACACAATGTCAATCAATCAATTGCTGAAATGTCTTTCGCTTCTTATTTTCTGAATTTTGTTCTATTTGATTTAGAGATGATGTGCATGCTGGTTTTGACATTTTTGTTATAATTATTGGGATGTCGATATTTTACAATGTTGATTTTCTTTTAATTCCTTAATTTTTAGATTTAGTTTTGCATGACCTAGAAAAGATATGCATGCTTGAATCTCGCATTCTTTGAATTTGTGAAATTCTCTTGAACCCAATGGGGAATAAACTCTTTTTGACTCAACCCTGCTACACCTCAAGTAGGAATGTTGGAAGCTTTGGATAAAGAAGGGGGGTGGTTGTGTAGACAACCATCCCTTTGCTCCTCCAAGAGCTCCCTACACCCAGAAAAGCTAGAGGAGGAGATGGAGCCACATGAGAGGATATCCCCTTTGTGGTATAACCCTCTTTGATATGGTAAATGGCTTTAAGCTATCAATTTATCTTGAATTATCCTTAGTTTGGCATACAGAAGATAAGAAGGGGAGATGGGTGCTTCATACCTTCCCTCTCCCTCCCTTAGATGCCTAGAATCATGCCTTAATCTTGGTTTAGGAGTTAACTCTTTCTTTTTCTTTGTTTCTAACTTAGGAGGCCCATCACTCCCTCGTTCAAGTTGTTGATGTGTGGCGGCTCTTCTCATGGCCATGAATTGACACCCAATTTCAATGGGATGTTCACACTAACAATTAAAGAGTCATGCTAAGATAGACAAGTAAACAAATGAATGGCTAAATTAAAACAGATCTAGAAAAAAACCTTTAAGCTAGAATCAAAATATGCAAATGATCTACTCTAACATGCCAAAAGAGAAAACCGATTAAGAAAATGAGTGAGAGATAAAATAAGGACTATATTAATGAACAAACTAAAGAAATGGTAGGTCACAAAGACTATAATAACAAATGAATAAGAAAAAAAAAAGAGTTGAGGAGCTAATGCAAATTAGATGACTAGTAAGGAATGGTAGGAAAACATGTGAAATGGCTAAATGTACAACTAGTAACATGGTCATATTGTGGACATCATACTACGATCATGTAATTTAATAAAACTAAACTAAAGAAGAGAACAAAACAAGCACCCATGACACTGGACGAGAGAATCGGAGCTAAATAAGGTTAAACATGATGCGTACAAATTATCTAGCTAGATACGGTACCACTTAAAGCTAAACTATGGATGATAGCCTGACACTAGGGCCCTGTTCGCTTTTTAGTTTGTTACTTACTTGGGTAAATGCAATTGCCTGGGTAAGTTTTTCCTAGGAAACACTTACCGAGGTAAGTACATTTACCAATGTTCTTTTATTTCTTAGGTAAAAAAGGCAATGGCCATTTTAGCCATAGAAATCCATTATTAAAAGGGGCATTCTTGTCCCATTCAAGTGTTAGCAATTTTCTCTCTATGTGGGAAGGTTATTTACCCACTTAGGAGATGGATATTAATTTCCTAGCTAATTAATACCTAGAAAAATAAATTTTGGGTTTTTATTATTCTCTCCACCCTAGAAATCTAAACTCCACTATACAAGTGGGATGGATTATGATCATGGACCAATGCAAAATCCACGACATGATGTAGTTTATAAGGGGCTACTAATAGACTTGGTGGGGATATTTCTATGGTAGACTGTAGTTTACTTATCCTAATAAACATTCCCTAGTCCCCACACATAAAGCTGAAAAAGGAAGATGGGATTTGGTGATGCCCTTGACCAACCCTTGCCCCTCTCCAAATCCAAAAAAAAGAAGGGGTAAGTAGACTGTCCCCCCTAGGAGCTGTAGTCTATTCGTGGATGTATGGCCAATGCCCAAGTACCCAGGGAATTGACACAATAAAGTGATCATGATGCACTACACTGACCGTTTGGCAATTCAACGTAAAAGAGTTATACTGTACAATGGTGCATTACAATAACCTTTCGACAAATAGAAGTCATAGTGTATTCGTACGTTGCATGGCCAATGTACGAGCGTTGATTTACATACATCTCTCTTCTTTTCTAGGAGGACGATGGAGCAAGGTGCCCTTACGACAATCAATTAAGCGTGGAAGATGCCTAATGGATCGAAGTGTCAATAATGACCTTTATCAAGATGTGGACATGAGGCATCCTGTACTGGGGGGGTCTGTTCAATCACCAGATATTAGCAAACAAACACCAGCTGGTTTGACAATCCGTTATGTTAAAGAAACCTACTGCATCCGCATGATAGACGTCACATATACAGAATACCGGCATTTCTATAGACAAAGCCGGAATCTCTAAAGAGATGTCAACACTTGGATGCAACAGAATTTGGATTTACGATAACAGAATTTCAAACTCGGACGCAAAATCACATAAATAAGTGCACGTGTTGATACAGTGCATTAAACAACCACCTCCAATAAGTGGAGAACGATCTCCGTGGCCGCTAGCAATGCAGATGCTACTACATATGGAGTGATCATTGTTGTGAATCGTCTATTTTGATGAAGAGGTGGGTGGTCCATTCCACTCCCTAATCATTATCCCACCCCCAATAAAGCACCCCCCCCCCCTTGGGATTTTAGCTACTGTTTCCTTTATTCTAGTAGCACATGTATATGGACATCTTAAATGGCAATGGAGGCATAGACATTTGAAATGGAAATGGACGTGTATCTCTTTTAAGTGTGGTTGCACCTCATACATAGATAGAATTGGTTGTAAAAGGCAATTTTCAAAATGTTGTTGTTGAATTAAAATCTATAAAAGAACATGAGTCAAAATACTCTTAAATATTATACAAATAAAAAAACAAAGATATACTAAAGTAAGAAGAAAACACTAAGTGCGTTTGCCACCCATCGGACCGACGGTGGTAAATTATGGTTTTGCAAAAGCATCGTTTCCCATCGTTACACTTCTCCATGAGCTCGAGCCATTTCCACTCCCACAAAAATGTTAAGGGGGCCACACCCTATGCCGTGGAGATAGTATTGCCGCCCATCTATCCCCACGCCACCCATTCGGGCCAGTATCAGAAATGGCAAAAAACCCACACAGGGGCTTCGACGAGGTGTGGAGGTGTTCTATGCAGACCAAACCCACACCCTCCTAAAGGCACTAACCCACCAAGCAACCCCACCCCTTTTGGACGTCCATTGGCCCAACGGCCGAGACCGACGATGGGAAACAGTGGTATCCAAAAGCATTGTTTCCCATTGTTACACTTACACAAGAGCCCGAGCTATCTCCTCCTCCCACAGGGCCGTCAAGGGGACCTCACCCCACATCGTGGAGATCGTATCATTGTCCACCGCTGACCATCTATATCCCCACACCTGTCCATCTAAACAAGCATGTCAGAATTGGCAAAAACCACACAAGTGCTCCGACGAGATGTGGAGGTATTCCATGTACATCAAACTCAAGGAGAGACTTCCAATGGTAGGGAAAGAGAACCATTAAGAAAAAATCCACTACTAGGTGCTCGGAAAACTTTAAGGCTGAGTGGATAGCAAAAATTTCAGCCATTATAAACGAGTGAACACCATGTAGGTTTGCACTTGCTACACATAAAAAGGATTTGTCACTTGTTAGTATCATAAGCAAATAAACCAAATGAAATGCCAATGATGGAGGGGGGGCATTGCTGGTGGTGGAGTGAAGTTTTATAACAGGACATTGTCATTTGCTCTTTACTAGTCGAAATGTAAACCATTTATTATTTCAATACGATGTATTTAAGTGTTCCATTTGATTGTACTTTGTGGAAGTTGATTTCATGGTATTCAGTGATAGGTGGGTTGTGTCATTGTTTCCAACTAATTGAAATGAATCGTTGTGTGAGGATTGTCTCTTATGTTAATGTATTGATGTTATATTCATGGCAGAAAAAAAATGTCAAGTGGAAACATTAGGACAAGGTGCTTCACAAAACTATTCAAGGAGGTGCTAAAGTCTCCACCAACGACTCGAACCAATGGTGGGAAATGGTGGTTATGCAAAGCATCATTATCTACCTCCCACGGGGTCATTAAGGAGACCTCAACCCATGCCATGGAAGTGTTGCCACTTCCCATCTATCCCCATGCCATCTGTTCGAGCCAGTGTGTCGGAAATGGCAAAAACCCACACAGAGGCTCCATTTGTCCACATCCTACTATTAGCACTTACCCACAAAGCATCCTCTCCCCTTCTGGGGGTCCATTTGCCCAAAGACCTGGACCCATAGTGGGAAATGGTGATTCTACTGAAACCACTTGGGAAGATAAGTATTGCAAAACTGATATTTTCTAAGGTGGGGGGGGGGAGGGCTCTGCCCCTTTTTCTTAACTCTTGGATGGATTTGCACATATTTTTATGGTAGTTAAGTTATTTTAGTGAACAAAAAAAAGCATGCATGCCATATGATTAAAAAGATTGAAATGCAACATTGATATGATGTGTAATAACAAGACGCCAAACAAGATAGCCACACACAGGGGGACATAAATTAATCCAACACCAAAACGAAGGGGGTGGGAGAAGTCTTATAAGACAATCCTAAAACTACTAACCAAAGCAATGACCTATTATTTCCATTCGACTAGTGAGAGGGGAACAAAAACATACAAAATAAAAACAAGTCGCCAAACTATAGTCATCACTTCAACAACTAGTTGATAGGCTGATTCTATGGACTCAATATGCCCTCAACAAAAATTGATTGCTCTTTTCAAATCTTGAAGACATTCCACAACATTGCCATGACTATTTGCCAGTGTAACCTCATTTGACCACCCACAAGGAGATGCCTACTAAAAAAATTTGCAACCGCCAGCCAACTCATTTTCAGTCATTTGGTTACCTAGCAACTGCTCCTGCAAGTGCAACAGCACATGTCAATTGCAATGATCATTCCTTATACCAATACTAACATATAATATAATCCGACTAAAAATATTACCTAAAATTTTAATCTGCAACTATAAAACAACTTTTGTGGGTTATTGGGAGTTGTTGAAATTCGAAAGATACATTTTTATTTGCAATAGCAATACTCATTTTCGTTTCTATGGAAAGGAAAGAATCAACAATTTTCGTCAACTAGTATGAGTGTAGTGAACAAAAAAAATGAATCAGCAGGGAGCCTCTAAGAAGCCCTCCAACGGTCGAAACCAGGAGAAGAAGAAGACCGAAGACATGTCCTTTTGCTTTTTGGGGTATAGTCGTAAATCTAGGGAAATTTTCATTGGCGTATTCTATACAAGGCTGTTCACAATTTTGGTCTCTGCAGTGGACCTACCAATAAAAACCCCAAAAATATATAAAAAATTCAAAAAAAAAAAAAAAGAAAAAAAGTAACAAAGTTCGCGTATAAATGTGATAAGGGAAATTTAAGCTATGCTGGTATGAGTAAGAGGTAAGAAAACCTATACAAATCTTGTATTGGTTAGATGTTTTCCATCCTTTTACTACACAAATCTGTGCCCAAAAAATGTTCCACACAATACGAGGACACCAACTATCCTCCCACACACACTCCATTCAACACGTGTAAAGCTAATGGAACGACCGTTAGCTCCAAATCTACGCCCAAAACCAAAATCTCCCCCATTCTTGTTCTCTCGATTCTTGACTTCGAAACCGTGCAACCCTCAAATCCGATCATCTCTAATGTTGATGACCGTTCAAACAGATACATCGGAGGTATGAACTCATCCCTCTCCTCTCATTTATCCTTTCACATCCTTTATTTATTAACTCATTTTTTTAATACAAAACACAAAATGAAGGATCACCGACTCACCGACGACCACCAGCAACAGTAAATAGAGAAGCGGAAGGTGCAATCTTAAGATCGAGGTTCCTAACTGGCTCTTATGGCAAGTTCAGTAGAGATATCTCTGTCAAATCGTCCACTTCTTCGTCCCCTAGTTCCTTTAAGATCGAAGCCAATAAGGGCGAGTAGTTGCCTGGTTTGGCCTTGCCTCCCTGTCTCAATGACAGGTAATCTCTGCAATATTTTTTTTCCCTGTTACTGTCTTCTATGTAGTATGCTTTCACTAAAGCTTCCTTACAGATTGAGTTGTTGTAAGTTGAGAGCTAACCAATGCCAATAGTTAATCGACCTCAACATCTACTTCTAACAAATTGATATCGATGACAATCTCCCAGGCGAAAATGGATTTGATCCTTTGGGACTTGTAGAGGACCACGACAATCTGAAATGGTTCATCTAGGTGGAGCTTCAGAATAGGAGGTGGGCCATGTTGGGTGTCGTAGGGATGTTGTTGCTTGAAATCCTCACCAAGATCGGCATTATCAATGTAGCAACGTGGTACGATGCTAGGAATGTTGAATACTTTGCATTGTCTTCTTTGTGATTGAGTTCATCTGGTTCCATTACATGGAGATTAGAAGGTGGTAAAACATAGAAAACCTAGGAAGCATGAACAAAGATCCCATCTTCAAGAACTATATAGCTCAAGGTTCTAAATATTGATACGCCGGTAGGGGCGTATTGGTACCATATTTTACTTTTTTCAATCTAATTCAGGGGCGGTTTAAGATTCCTCCACCCCCTAAACCAGTGAGAACCCCGATACACCCTCTGTAGGGGTGTATCAAGGTACTCCCAATATGATATGTTTTGGCCAATACGGGTCGATACAAGGTGATGTTTTGAACCTTGATATAGCTTGCCTCCTTCTCATTGATTGCTAAGTTGAGCTTTGAATGTGGAGCTCATAAGTGTCAAGGTTCAGTTCATTATGGATGAGAAATAAGGCTAAGTTTTGATTGTGAAACATTTGCAGGGAGATTTGCAATGTTGGCACTCTTGGGGTTTATTGTCCAACACAACGCCATCGGGAAAGTGATAACTATGCATTTTGATGCCTTATGGGCATCAATTCAGGGGTATTTTCAGCCTTACAATCATCAAAATGTATCCTTATCCCAATTAATTTCAATGTTGCGATCTCTAAGGCTCTCTATGCAAATTCTGTGCAAAACTATAGAGTTTTCATGGCTGAAATGCAAATTTTTGGAAGCTGGTGTGAAGCCCAGCTGAGAGAGGGGGTGTTTTTGTAAAAAACTGAAAGCAGAAGGGCGCCTCCAAGTTGATAAACCCAGTTTGGTGCCCCTCCTACTATATTAACATGCTCCCCACGTTTTAGCAAACCCTTTTAACCCATTATTTTCACTCTAAACAAACCCTAACAGCCCCTAACTGCTAAATCCTCACCTTCCATTCCTTCTAATCTCCACCATCCATTATAGGTTACTCTCTTTTTAGCATTCTAACCCTATGAGCCACCTAACTTCTAATCTTCACCATTCAGCCTTTAGCCATTTTAACCATTAAATCTTAGCCTTACATAATATTAGGTGCCTTCCCCTTTTCTTCTCAGCTTTAGGATCACCCTAAAACCATCCTAACCATTCATTCTAAACCCTAGGGCACCCATATTTTTGCTAAAACCCAACTGTCGCCCCCTCTTTCTCTCTAATTTCAATTATATCCACCCTTCTGTATAAAAAGAGTCACAGGGGCCCTGTAGAAAGGGTTAGTCAATACACCCAAATAAGAAGAAAGGCTGATCTTGAGAAGTTCAAGGGTAGAGCAAGAGGAGGACGCCCAAGCAAGAGGAGGGGTTCCTACTTGCAGTTCGCCAACACCACTACTGCCACCTCTGCATTTGAATCCCAACCATATTTTCTTCAGTTTTAGAATTAATTTTTGTTATTTAATTTTCAATTTAATTTTTCCTTTTGCAAATTTATTTTTATTAGATTTTATTTGTGTTTTATTTCTTTTTTGCAGATCTGAAATTCGGCCAAGTAAGATGGAAGGCCTAGCTCGAGAAGTTCGAGGGTGGAAGGAGAGATCTGGAAACTACTACTTCTGATCGGATTTTCAGACATTTTTATTTTGTTTCTTTAATTTAGTTGTTTATAATATTTATTTATTTTTATGCACTTGTTATTCTCAGTATTGTATGAATTTGGTTTTAATGAATTCTATTTTTTTAATTAATTAATTTTTTATTTCTGCAACTCCTACTTGCGTTCTCTTCTCCCAGATCTAAGTATGTAATTATTTTTCCCTTACTTTCGTGTGGATACGACCACTTCTCACCATTTACTACGTTTATAGTTGTTGTGACAAATGGAAAAATTATAAATGTTTAATCTGGTGTTCTGAAGTAATTAACGACGCGCTTCCGAACACAGCAAGTTTTTAGCATCGTTATCGGGGAAGCAACAAAGAAAAATTTTTATTTGGTTTATCCGGATCGGTAAAACTATTTTTCTTTTTCATTTTATTACTTGATCTGTTATCTGAGTTTAGTTCTTGCTTCTCTTTGATTCTGTAGGACGGAATAGCGAAAGGTGGGGTACCGGATCATTGCAGGACTACGGGAAAGAAGAGAAGATAAGAGAAATTGGAGTAAGTTTCAAGTGTATCACCCCATTTTATTTTTAATTTTTAATTTTTAAAATCATTTTTTTGGTAGAATAGTGATTTTTTATTTTTTTAATTAATTTTTTTCTAGATCTGATTTTTAGTATTATTTTGCTTCCATTTTGTTTCTAGATATATTCTTCTTTCTTTATTTTAATTTATTGTTTGATTTTTTTGCTTTATTAGGTTTGCATTTTTATTTTATTTCAGATTAAAAAAATCCCATTCCTTTATTTTATTTTCTTTTATCTCTTGTAGTATAATTTTCTTTCATTTATTTTATTTTATTTTATTTTTTGTTTAAATTTTAGATTTGTTTTTTTTTCTTTCTTTAATTTCATGTTAAAAAAACAAAAAAAAGGAAATAAAAAAATTATTTTATTTTACTTTATTATTTTTGCAGCATATTTTTCTATCTTTAATTTTATTTTCGTATTAATTTTTAGATTTGTATTTTTATTTTATTAAAAAAAGAAAAATTTATATAAATAAAAAAATCAGCATAGTTTTTTTTCTTTTGTTTTGTCTATTTCTTGCATCATTTTTCCTTTTGATCATTTTATTTTCAGTTTAATTTTTAGATTAGAAATTAGTTTGTTAGAATTTCTTTTTGGTAGTTGTTAATTCTGTTTAACACAAAAATTGTTGTTTTATTTTCTATTTGCAATTATTATTTGTTGCTTTATTTAATTTCTTTTCTTTTAGTTGTTTAATTGAATAATTAATTGCTAAATAGAAAATTGTTTAAATTTTCGAATTTGAGTTTAAATTTCAAATGTGAATTTAAATTTAAATTTTAATACGAATCTGAATTTGAATTTGAATTTGAAATTTTAATTTTAATTTTCGAATAAAAATTTGAAAAAAAAATTAAAAATTTACAAAAAATTGAAAATTTGAATATTCAATTTTAAGTTTTAGGAATTTAAACTTCAAAATTTCAATTTGAATTTAAACTCCCAAAAGTATAATTTTTGAATTAAAAAAATAAAAAAAACGAAAAAATTTGAATATTTCTCTTGCATTTTCATTCCATTATTTTGGGTTTGATATTCTTCAGCATGCATCATATAGGTTTGTTTATTTGCTGAAATTATTATTGTTAGTTGTGACTATGTTAGTTGCTCTTTTTATTATTTTAATTGTTCCTTTTGCTTAATTGATTGCTTTATTTTTTTTTTAGGTTTAATTGCTGAATTGCATTTTAGAACTAATTGTTCATGCATTGTAGTTAGTTGGATTTTGTTGTGTTTATTTTGTCTTTCCGTTAATTCATCTAAGGGCATCCAACCTAAATAAGATAAGGTGGGGATTTCATCACCCTTGCTTGGCCCAAAAATCACCACCATTCACGTGCGGTTCACCCTAACCCTAATTTAAAAGTTGGATAGAAAGATCCTTTAGGGAAGCCTCACATTTGGTTCAAAGGTGTGTTAAATTTTATGAGAGCTTGAAATTACTTTCCATAACCGGCGATTGGTGTCTAAGGAAAGAGGTTAAATGGCTACGCTAAAGTGGGCTTTGTGGTTACTTAATTAGGTCCATGCGAGAGCAAGGGGAGCCTTCCACATCCCCATCTCTTACCTGGCTAACCAAAGGAAGTGGTGTAATTCCAAATGAACCTAAGAGGATTCAAATTGGTTGAAACACTAGTTTAGGAAACCCCAAGTCAGCCCCTAGGTCATGTGGTTGATTTGCTTGCATTTTTTAAAAATTTATAAATTTAAATTCAAATTCAAATTTCAAAATTTGAATTTGAATTTAAATTTCCAAAATTTAAATATCAAATTTCAAAAAAAAATAAAATAATAAAATTTTAAAAATTAAAATTTGAATTTAAATTTCAGAAATTTAAATATCATAATATAAATTTGAATTTAAATTTCAAAAATTTTAATTTTGAATTTCAAAAAAAACAAAACAAAAAAAAATAAAAAAAACTAATTTTGAATTTAAATTTCAATCTTCAAATAAAAAAAATTAAAACTAAAGAAAAAATAAAAAAATTTAAAATTTCAAATTTGAGTATAAATTACAGAATTTAAATTTCAAAATTTAAGTTTGAAATTAAAATTCAAAATTCAAAAAAATGGGGGACTAAAACAAAATGAATTCAATGGAAGGAGTTTGTGGAATGAAAAACAACTTCCAACCTGAACCACAGATAGATTGGAACCGTGTGTCTCGACAACTGGATAGAATTAATGGGATGGCCCATAGAATTGACCAAGTCCATGCATATCGTCAACAAAGTGGCCCATTCCCAACCTTGTCAGCCTTTCCATTATGTTCCATCTCTGCAAGCTCGGCCCATCATGTCAGCCAATGCCCTATGGCGAGCTATTGTCAACCAGTTATTCCAAACCAAGTACATGTGGCCAATAGATTTTTCCAACCCAATGCTAACCCATTCTCTAGTCCATATAACCCTGGGTTGGAAAATCAGCCCGACTTCAATTATAGGCCCCAAGTCCAAGAAAACCCCTTGCCAGATATGCACTCTCAATGGTATGAAGTCCAAACTCGTTGGGAGTACAATGATTACCCTGGGACTCAAACGGCTCAACCATGTCAAACCTACACACTGTCCCAACAACAATACCACCCATCTAATTCAATGGCCCAGAATTTTCTGAGGACACAAGTACAGAGTTCATTCCAGCAAGTGTACCCTTGGAACCAACTGGTTCAACCGTATCAGGCTTACCCACAACCTCCTCAAGCCCTTGGAACCCATTCATGAATGTTCAGTAGCTGATCCTAAATGAACAATAGTCCATCGATAGATTAGAAAGCCGAATAGGACAACTAGCCAAAGCCAAGAAGAGGAGAGGAGTAGGGCAATTACCAAGTTAACCGGTTGTGAGTCCTAGAAATTAGCTACCGGGTTTTCCTCCACAACAAGTTCAACCACTTCCTAAAAACCCTCAACCTGAAAATACCAAGGCTATTACAACGTTAAGGAGTGGGAGGATTTTAGAGAACCCGTGTGAGAAAAAGATAGTTAGTGAAAAGGAGCAAGGAGACCTTGAGTTGGGGGGAGAAGAATAAAGAAAGAAAACATTAGAAGAAGAGCCCATAGTGAACCAACCTGTAGTCACATTTCCAACTGCACTCATAGTCGGGCCAGTGCAAAAGAAGAAAGAGACCTGCAACGAGGAAAGCAAGGAAGTCTATATTAACTTCCCTCTCCTCGATGCAATCCAACAAATTCTGACCTATGCCAAGTTCTTAAAAGAGTTGTGTACTCAAATGATGGAGCCACGATCGGCTCCACAAAAAATGATGCCCTCGACAAATGTTAGTGCAATTCTCCTAAACCAACTTTCTTGAAAAATGAAAGATCCTGATGCTCCTCTCATAAGCTGTGTCATATATGGAATCACCTTCGATCGAACTCTATTGGATCTTGGAGTCAGTATAAATATGCTTCCATCCGTTCATGACAGATTCAGGATCGGCAAGTTAGAACCTACCCTGGTAATTCTGCAACTCGCTAATTGCTCAGTCAATACCCCTCAAAGTGTTATTGAGGACGTCATTGTTAGGGTAGTGGGTTGTCACTACCTAGTGGATTTTATCATCCTAGACATGACCCCAACCGAGGAATTGAGCCATATCCCAATAATCTTATGATGCCTGTTTCTAGTAACGGCCAATACAAACATCAACTGTAAATCAGGATAAATGGACATTTCATTAGGGGAAGATGAGTGCAATGTGGATATAGTTGATGATCTTTTAGAGGCCCTATGTACCCCGTGGTTAGCCCAATCTGAACCCTGTTTGTCAGAAGATGAAAGTGAGTCAGGGAGTATAGATGGGAACAATGCGTGAATGTGTCAGGCTGAAGATGTTAAACTTAGCGCTGGTTGAGAGGCAATCCAACGTAATTTTTCTCAGCTAATTTTAGGATTAGAGTTTTTCTTTTTATTTTCTTGATTCAAGACCAGGTGGTATACCTTGAACCCCTCAAGAAAACCTTTTAATTGTTCCCTTTGGCCCAAGCCCTTTTTACATCGGTCTACTTATGTCATTGGGGACAATGGCAATTAAGTTGAGGGGTAAGGAAAGAGAGAGAAAATTGAAAAAAAAAAAAAAGAGAAGCTAAGCCTTTAAATATGCAGAATTAAAACTTCATTGAAAAATTTTAAACTTTTCCATTAAAAGAGATTCCCAAACAGAAAAAGTTGAGAAAACTGATAAAAGAATATTGGATTTTGTAGAAATTGGTAGTAAGTGATAGGATCAAAATTTTTCTTAATTGAATATTTTCGAAACCATTTAGAAATTGGAAAATACTCTCAAGTTTTCTTAATTGCCCCTACCAATATAAGAAGATAAAGATAGAGAAAGTAGACTATAACTCTTCAAGTTGTTAGAAATAGTGGACTACATTGAACAGTTTTGCAAAAAAAAGGGGAATAAAAAGTCAATGGACACCCTAGACTTAGTAACCGGGTCTCTTCACCTAAGTCAAGTGTTGAGATTCACATCAAACGGAAAAAAGAATGCCAAAGACGGTCACTTATCACTTACTAATTGGGTCTCTTCACCTAAGGTAACTGTCGAGATTCATGTCAAACGGTGGAAGATAATAATAGAAATAAGTGTGCAAATCAAGTTCAGGGGTAGAAATCCACTATAAAAAATGATAAGAAGAATGCATGTCTGGTTTTAAAATCAATCTCAGCTTATCAAGACAGTCTGCAAATAGAAGAGTAAAAAAGATTTTTAAGCCAAATTTCGGTAATATTCAAAGTAAGACAATTTTACCCCTTAAGCCTAATACCGATCTATATAGAGTTTGAGAATTCTAGAATCAAGATACTTGGCAAATTTTTCTAGGGATGATCTTGAGATGGGAAGGATCTTTATGATCAATGTAATTTTAATGTTGCATTGATAAAGGACTATCAATGGTTATGTTGGGGGTGCGGATAGAAAGGACCATTCGACAACCTCTTACGGCATCTGTCTGATCCACGTCACAACACAATTGTCCAAACTCTCAATGGATAATTTAAGCAGGGTACAGTGATTCCATTTTCATGTTCTGACCAAGAGTTGGTATTTGATTGAAACAATCTTTAGCATAGAAAAAAGAAAGCTTCAAAGTATAGGATAGTTAAGAAGACATTATTGTTGTATTTGCCTCTATAGTTACTTATTTAAATCCCCCTCCATCTCTTTTGTAATTTTTTACTAACTATAGGAGGGGTTAGCAATTGTATCCTTGATGTTTTGTAGAGGTTCCTTTCTTGGACTAAAAGGAAAGCAAAAGAGAAAGGAAGAAATTAGGAATGCCCTATTGATGAGGGTGTACATGATAGGCCCAAGAAGGCGAGACATGGCAAGGGCTAGATCGCATCATGGTCGTCCACTGCCAACAAACTTGTGGCAAGCTCAAGTATAAATAAGTGGCGTCACTCCCTAGGTAAGCTATCTTGGCTTTTACTACTCTAATCTCCCTAGCTCTTGTGTGACCTCTTCTGAGTATTCTCTCCTCAAGCCTCGTTCGACCCCTTGTTATGCACTTAATAACTTGACTATTGGAGTTTCCGCCCCGGGAATACCACCTAGGGCCTATGACATACTAACATAATTCCTCCTTCACAGGTCGGACATCGAAGCCCTCGAAACCACCAACCCTCGGACTCAACTAGCCCTCGTCTATGGAAGTGTAATTACATTATTACCCCCGACACACCCTTGGTAGCAACAATTGGTGACGTCTGTGGGAACGAATGCTAAGACTTCCCCTAAGTAAATACTTGCTTTAAGAAGAACTAAACTTCCAACACAATAGCTGATAACCAAGACAAGATTTAAAACACTCAAAACCTAGTCACCTTGGACTAATTCAGGATGGTCCTCGATCGACTCAACAACATCACTCAAAGGTTGGACAAAGTGGGGCACCCTGTAAGAGACTGCCCTCAAGGTAGCCACCCCACTGGGAGCCGTGGGCATCATAGTGGACACTCCACACATGCTCCACTAGTTCAATGCCCCCTTGGCCCCAAGAAATTCGACCCCTCTGTATCCAACAGTAGCAGCCAGCACGCTAGCAAGACGTTGAAGACCTCCTACCTCTCCAGCCGACAGGGGGGTGGAGATCTAGTAGGATCCCACGACAACTACCAGGACCATGGACAACATTATTGAGTTGAGAGCCCTCGGGACAAAGGTGGATGCTTTGGCCACTATAGTCCTCCTCTGAGGACTAGAGGCTAATGCCACACCTCTCCCTCACATGTGTCAGATCTCCATGATCTCTTAACGATTGACGATCATGAAGGAACCAGGATGTGCCCACGTAAGAGAACTCTAGGAACCGGTCTGACCCATTCCATGTTTGAGAGGACCAAGGCGAGGCCTAGGCTCCCATCGATCATAGGATTGTCAAACTACAGGCACAAATCAACACCATGCAAGATCAACTTCAGCAAGTGAAAGAGGGTTGAATTGATGCCACTGCAAGTCAGAACCCCTCTATCACCTCGGAGACTCTCCCACCTCACTTCAAGTCTCCCACACTAGAGATCTATGATGGAAACACTAACCCAAATGATCACCAGGAAAGATTCCAAGGGCTCATGCTCCTTTATGGATATTCCAACACCTTTGCATGCTGAGCTTTCCAGGCAACTTTCAAGGGAGTTGCACACCGATGATTCTTTGGGCTCCCACCTCGGTCCATCAAATCCTTGGAGTAGTTTTATGAACTCTTCCTTGCCCATTTCATCAGTAGCCAATGATGCCAAAAAACCATTGTCTTCCTTTTGTTGATCAAGCAAAAGTGCAGAGAGAACCTCTGATCTGACATCAACCATATAAAAAATGAAGAGCTCGGAGTCCAAACCTCGACCCCTCGGTATCTATGCATGCCGCAATCAACGGCCTTTGGCCCGGACCTCTCAACTGCTCCATTGCCAAGACACCACCCAAGAATAATGTAGATTTTTTGAAGGGGGTGAAAAAGTACATCACCATGGAAGAGGCTGAGGCCAGCGAATGCCTTCATGAGAATGAGGCCAACCCTAATCAATGAGGATCAGAGAAAAAGACAAAGGGTAGATACGGTCATGACCATGGTCAAAACAATAACAAGGACTCCGACAAGAAGCCGCTAGCCCCATCCTTTAATAAATATACAACACTCAACTCCACCTGAATGCAAGTTGGGAATGAAGATTACCTGAAGTTTTGAACAAAGATCAAGATGAACCCCAAAAGCAGTAACGAAACGAAGTATTGCAAGTACCACAGTGGCACCGGCCATCACATTGAGTGTTGATATGACCTTAAGGATGAGATCAAGTCCCTCATCCACCATGGTCACTTGAAGGAATATGTGGGGGGCAATGCCGATGTCTTGTCCTCACAGCAGTAGCAGCAGTAACAGCATCATAACAACTTAGCCAAAGTCATCGACGTCATTGTGGGTGACACGGTCTCGGGTGGAGCCTCGACCTTGGCCTGAAAGCCTATGCCAAACAACTCAATATCATGGGGCCGGCTCCCAAGATGCCAAAGAAAGATGAGGTCATCTCCTTTTCGGACGACAACATGAAGGGGGTCTCTATCCCCCACGACGATGCATTGGTGGTGTCAATGACCATTGCCAATTTCATGGTGAAGAGGATCCTCATTGATAATGGATCATTAGCTGTCATCCTATTTTATGACACTTTTAAGAAGATGAAGCTAACCCAGAGCGGCGATAACCGTTTGATGTACTACTTGTAGGCATCTTCGGAAATGTCATCAAACCAAAGGGAAGAATCGCCCTACCTATTTGTTAGATAGTTTTGTATGCCCTTAGCTTCAATCAAGATGATGTACTTTATGAGTTTATTGTAAATGAATAAAAGTGCATATTTGATTCATGTTCCCTTGGTATGTTTCTGTGTAATACCCTTAAACTGGACACTTAATGGGACTCGTGTTAATTTAGAATGTTCACAGCTAGTGGGTCGGTCTGGGGAGACCTATCCTGACAAGGTTGACACTGGGGTGCCACCAAGTCGGTTGGGGTGGCTTGTCTCAGCTACCGGGGTGAGACTCTAGGCACATACAATGTAGGATTAATTGAATCGATGAACTGGACCAGATTTCCAGTATTGCCCTAGACCTTGGTTATTGATGGGAAAATTTGGAAAATTACACCTAACCCCTACATTCGATTATGATACTGCACTAGGTGTCGGATTAGGCTGTTTTTGATATACCATTTAGTGAGATCCTTAGCGGGGGGTCAAAACCGAGGTATGTTGGGAATGTCTGAGAATTCATCTGAGTGGGTGATCATAGTGACAGGATCAGCCCCTTTGTCGGACAAAGGTAATGACTGAGGATTCACTCTCAGTAATGGAAACCAATACTGTCGGCAGCCGATTTTAATCGTTGAGATTTCTTTTGCAAAATATATTTTATATGAGATATAAAAGTATAGATATTATGGTTTCGAAATGATTTGCAAAAGGTTTTAATTCCCGAAATCCATATAAGCAGAGAGTGCAACACTGTTCCTTGCAGCCGGGGGAGAGGTCCTCTCTTGTCGGGCAGTGTATGATCATTATGGGCTGAGAGATTAAGTGTAAGACCATTGAAGATAATACATGATGGGTTAATCTTGCATCTGCTCACAGTACTTGGGTGTTACGAGGTGGGTTGGCCCAATGACCACTTAGGGTAAGTGTTGGGCCCATAGAGACCATGAGATGGTTTTCAGGGGGTGCACTGTCCATAACAGTGTATTCGGCTAGGCCTTGTAACAAAGGCTGGGCTGAGCCCATGTGGTTGATGTGTAGATCAATGTTTGGGTTCCATGCCATACAATGAAGCCGAACTGGGCGGCAGTTTGGGAGACTTAATGAATACATAACCTTAAATGGGCCTTAAACCCATTTTTAACTGGGCTAATTTAATTAGTCACTTAGAGGGGCGAATTCTAAGATGGATCAGCCAGTAGGATTGGGCCCAGACCCTATCCACTTAGAGAGCCCATGATCTAAATAAGATTTAAATCTGTGAGCCTCCAAATTAGATTAGGAAATGGCTAATCTAATCTACAGATAAGATAAGGGTTATCCCTTATCACTTAAAGCGACTTCTAATCCAAATCATGTTTGGGTTAGCAACTCCTAATGGGATTAGGAGCTAATCCTTTTGATATTATAAAAGGAGGAAGGGGTGGCAGCTTTTAGACATGCAAGCAATACACATTCTTGTCTTCAGATCTGAAATCACAAGAAGAGAGAATTTTCACCTTGCAAATACTCTCTTGCTGCCTCCTTCCTACAACTGCCGCGTCTAGCAGTTCGATCTCCAGTTCTTGGAAGAAATCAAGATTTGATCTTGATACCAATCTTTTGGAGAAAAGATTGGTTGGAGTTGTATTCACAAGCCATCCAGTTGATTCTCGTGAAGGGTCAAGTTCTTTTGGAAGAACACTATTGATTCTGCTCCACCCTGCACTGCGCCATCTTCAGTGGGAGCAGATTTTGGATCCTTCATTGGGCGTGAGCACCTCCATTGGGAGATACTGCTTCTCCGTATCAGGTATAATCCCTCCCTACTCCTTTTGGTTTAGATATGGTTCAATTTATGGTTCAAGAATGATCCTTGAAAATATGATTTTCTAAAAAGGGAATTTGATTCCCAATTGAAGGGAGAGAATAATTTTTTAAATTCGCCCCCCTTATTCCGCAATCTTTGGGTGTCCATGTGATGGATATCCTATTCCTTCACTATTATGGTAAGAGTAGAGCCTTGGCAGGTGACGAGGATGACCGAGTTCTTGGTCGTAAAGATAGGCTCCCCCTACAATACCATCATTAGAAGGTCGACCATTCATGCATTCAAGGTGGCCATTTCCTCTTGCCACCTCGCCATGAAGTTCCCAATCGAGCATGGCATTGGAGTCATTTGAGGGGACCATCAAGCAATCAAATAGTGCTATGTTAGAGCACTAAAGGACAGAAATAAAGAAGCTTTATCATTGGAAGGGCTCGATCTCCGGGATGAACTAGTGAGCCAAGGCTAGTCAGCCGAGGGCCTCATCTCGTTACCCCTAGACAAGGTTGAGCTTGGGAATATAATGCGCATTGGATACAACATTCCTCTAGACACCCTTTTTCCAAACTAGTAAGCTTCCTAATATCTAATGCCAATGTCTTTGCTTGATCTGTCTCTGAAATGCTCGGAATTGAGCCCTTGGTCATTGCTCAAAGGCTGATGTGGACCCAAGCTATAGGCCAATTTGGTAGAAAAAGAGGAAATTTGCACTAGAGCATTGGAAAGTCATCAGAGAGGAGGTAAACAAGTTACTTGATGTTGACTTCATCCGAGAAATACACTACCGTAACTGGCTGTCCAATGTGGTCATGGTTAAGAAGGTTAATGGAAAATGATAGATCTGTATTGAGTTCACATAGCTCAACCAAGCCTGCCCCAAAGACAATTCCTTTGCTGAGGATCAACCACTTGTCAATGCCACCATAGGATACGAGCTATTGAGCTTCATGAATGCCTTCTCCAGGTACAACCAGATCAAGATGCAATGTCGAGGATGAGGAGAAAACCTCATTCATCACTAAGCATGTCACCTATTATTACAAAGTCATGTCCTTTAGCCTGAAGAATGCTGGAACCACCTAACAGTGATTTGTGAACAAGATCTTCAAGCGCTAGATGGGAAGAAACGTTAAATCCTACATGGACGACATGGTTGTGAAAAGCCTGAAGGCTGACTAGCACACCTAGGACCTAGTCGAAACCTTTGCTACATTGAGGAAGTACAACATGACCCCCAACAATTGTGCCTTTGGCATCACCTCGGGTAAATTCTTGGGATTGTGTCACTAATACACCTTGGGCAAGTCTGGAGCTGATGTTTGATGGGATGTTGATGTTGATCTCAAGGTTGTTATTTGTCCTATGAATTATGTCAAAGGAGGGCATTTCAGGTTTTCGAAAGTCTTAAGTTGATCTGGTTGTGTTTTTTATGTTTTTTGGGTCTAAAAGAAGGGTACAAAGAGGTAGGGTGAAGGGACCGAGCAAAAATTGGGTGCTAACAGCTGCCCCTCTTTGTTGTAGGTAGCAGGTTGCCGAACAACAAAGAAAAAGAAGCACACGAAGATTTTTGTGAAGGCCAAGAGTTTGGAGGAGGGGATTTCGCTATTGGAACTTCAGTCAAGGTTGAAGTTGATGCAGTGCAAAACCTTTGCTCGAAAGGTGTTGTAAGATCCCAAATCTTAAAAGGAAATTGCAACTTTCAAACAAACATGAGAAAAGAATAGTGGTGCCATCCCAAAAATAACTAGCCTTAGTTGATGTTTGATTTTTGATTAACGCATGCATATGTTTTGAACGATTTGATATTTTCAAATATGGGATGAAGCTTGTTGAGTTTTTTTTCCTTATTTTTATGGATTTCAAATTTGTTATTTATTGGATGCCTATAGGTTGAGTTTGTATGGATTTGACCTTTTTATGTTGATGATTTGAAGATAGCGTATAAATTTTGATTTAATTTTTTTTATGGATATGTGTTTTTGATAATCGGTGTTGAAGGTTGAATTTGCTATTTGATTCAAATGTTTGATGAAATTTTACTAAGTTAATATGGATTTTTGTTTTTGATTTGAGTTTTTTTATAGGTATTGATTTTTATTTAAACATTTGATGGGTTTTGAATTTTCACAAGTTTTGATTTTTGAAAGTATTTGATTTTTTGTGGGTTTTATTTGATTTAAAAATTTTGATGGACTTTGGCTTTTGATTTAAATTTTTATGGGTTTGATTTTTGAAATTGGTTATTTGATTTGAATGTTTGATTGTTTAATGCTTTTGATTTGAATTTTATGGGTTTTGATTGGTTATTGGATTCGGATATTTGATGGATTTTGTATTTTTATTTGAATTTGGGCATTGATTTATGGATTTTGATTTTTGTCTTGAGTTTTTACGGATATTAATTTTTGAAAATATATGATGGATTTTGATTTTTGAAAATATTTGATGGATTTTGATTGTTGTTTTTGGTTTCTATGGGTTTTGATTTTTGAAAATATTTGATGGATTATGATTTTTGTTTTGGGTTTTTACAGGTTTTGATTTTTGAAAATATTTGATGGATTTTGATTTTTGTTTTGGGTTTTATGGGTTTTGATTTTTTATGTTTGATGTTGAAATCAATTTAGGAAACAATTTTGAAAACTTGAGAAATGTCCTGTGATTGGTATAGTGCATGTTGCCATTTTAATAGGTAATAAGATCCCTTCATATAAGAGTTACTTGTGCATTAAAATTTTGAAAAGTGTACGATGTTAAAGTATGTCTATTGCCCCTAATAATGGTTTAGATTTCAAAAGGGTGGTTTAAGGACAAGGTGGTCAAGTCACAACTCCTCAAGCTTTCTATGTTTTTGGACATACTGCCATGCATCGGGGGCATAAGATTTTTGAATTCTATATTTGATTTTAGGAATGCTCCAAAAGTTTTTTTTCTTTCTTTTTCACAAGTGATTTGCTCGAGGGCAAGCCACACAAAGTGATAGTTTTTAATGGATTTCAATGGGTATTTGATTATGCTTGAAGACAGATCGCAAAAAGAGAGAGACTTTGATGATTTTTTGTAGGTATTCAGTTTTGCCCAAAGGCAGATCGCTCAAAGTGAGAGATTTTGATGATTTTTAATGGATATTTGATAACGCCCAAAGGTGGATCGCACAAAGCGAAGGATTTCAATGAATTTGGATGGGTATTTGATTATGCCCAAAGGCAGATCACACAAAGTGAGATTTCGATGAATTTGGATGGGTATTTGATTATGCACAAAGGCGGATTGTACACAGTAAGAGATTTCGATAATTTTCGATGGATATTTGATTATGCCTGAAGGTGGATCGCAAGAAATGAAAGATTTTGATGAATTTGAATGGGTATTGGATTATGCCCGAAGGCAATCCACACAAAGTGAGAGGTTTTAATGAATTTGGATGGGTATTTGATTATGCCCGAAGGCGAATTGCACAAAGTAAGAGATATCGATGATTTTCGATGGGTATTTTATTATGCCCAAAGGCAGATTGCATAAAGTGAGAGATTTTGATAATTTTCGATGGGTATTTGATTATGCCCAAAGGCGAATTTCATAAAGAGATTTTGATGATTTTTGATAGGTTTCCGATTATGCCCGAAGGTGGATTGCACAAAGTGAGAGATTTCAATGATTTTCGATGGGTACTTGATTATGCTAAAAAGCGGATCTTACAAAGCAAAAGATTTCAATGAATTTGGATAGGTATTCGATTATGCCCATAGGTGGATTACATAAAGTAAAAGATTTTGATGATTTTTTATAGGTATTCGATTATGCCTGGAGGCGGATTGCATAAAGTGAGAGATTTTAAGGATTTTCGATGGATATTTGATTATGCTCGGAGGTGGACTGCACAAAGTGAGAGATTTCACTGATTTTCGATGGGTATTTGATTATGCTCAAAGGAAGATTGCCCAAAGTAATAGATTTCAATGATTTTTTATCGGTATTTAATTATGCCCGAAGGCAGATTGCACAAAGTAAGAGATTTCAATAATTTTCGATAGTTACTTGATTATGCCCGAAGGCAGATCGCACGAAGCAAAAGATTTCAATGAATTTGGATGGGTATTCAAATATGCCCAAAAGCGAATTGCAAAACAAAATATTTCAATAAATTTGGATGGGTATCGATTATGCCCAAAAGTGGATTGGACAAAGTGAGAGATTTTGATGATTTTTTATGGGCATTTGGTTATGTTCGAAAGCAGATCGCACGAAGCAAAATGTTTCAATGAATTTGGATGGATATTGTATTATGCTCAAAGGTAAATTGCAAGAAACGAACTATTGCAATGAATTTGGATGGGTATTCGATTATACCTGAAAGCAGAATGTAAGAAGTGAAAGATTTTGATAAATTTCTATGGATATTCAATTATGAGAGATTTCGATGATTTTTGACAGGTATTTAATTAATTTTGGATTATTTGGATGAAAGAGAGTTGGATGATTATTGACTTATGGATTTCGACAACTTAGATGAAAATAACTTACACAGAAGGATTATGAAAAAGATTATGATGCAAAGAACTTCTGATTAGGTGCATGCCAATTTTTGGATTTGATGAAAAGATTTTTGCATAATGAAGGAGATTTGTATGAAAATTTTTATATGGTTGGGATGAAAGATTTTTAAATGATTTTAGATTTTCTGGAAAACTTTTGAATGATTTGAGAACAAATTTTGCAAGGTTTAGATGAAAGAAAAAAGAATGCTACTGGGTTTTTCGCTATGCGATGATGTGGGGCAAAATTAATTTTTTCACCACGAGGGACTTTGATACCACAAGGAACTTTGTAGTGCCCCAAGGGACTATGGTCCCATAGGGAACTTTGATGCCATGAGGGACTTTAATGCCATGAGGGACTTTGATGCCTTGAGGGACTTTAATGCTATGAGTGAATTTGATGCCATGAGGGACTTTAATGCCACGAGAGACCTTAATGCCACGACGGTCTTTGATGACACGAGGGACTTTAAAATAGATTTGATGACCAATCATTGATTTCCACACTATAGTACAAGAAATGATATGACTATTTGGAAAATTTGTTGTGATGATTGTTTAGTGTGGGTTAGAGTAGAGGATAATGCGTATGATGCCAAATGGGAAAATTTGATGATAGCACTCAAAAGAATAACACTCGAAAGAGCTTGTTTACCCTTAATGTGGTGTGAGATTTGATGATAGCAACACTATTGGTTTCAAGGGTATGCGTCTTAGAAATGTTAGATAGCAATTGAAAATTCACTTTCGAAAAATATTCGAGCAAGAGGTAGTTGCCCATTCACATAGAGATTGAATCTTCATAACTATTCTATTTTTTTCTCATCCTCTTGCTCCTGGTTTAGTGTTTCTAGGCCCGACTTATTTTCTTCTTCTTTTTTGTCCATCTAGGGGCCTACACTTGATTCTATCATTGTTAGCGAAAAACGATGTGTCCAATGTCAGCTTGCTAATCTCTCAAAGATCAAGGAGGTCTTGTTAGATGGGACAAAATGTGGCTTAAGACAAAGTTCAGAATCAAAATATAAGAGGCTAAAATTTTCTTTTGACATAGGTTTCATATGCTTAAATTGACAAATATGGCGTTTAGCACTTTTTTTGCTTTTCATGTCATTCAATGCCATGAGATATAAATCTTTCTTGATACAGGAGGACTTTTTGTTGGAGTGAAGAATAAGGTGGGGCTAAGATGAAATCGAAAACAAATGATTAGCTAACTACCCTACTTTTTTTTCTTTTTTTTTTCAAAATTGCACTTTACTGACTTATTTTTTCCTTTTGACTTTATTCCCTTTTTTGACTTATTGTAAGGGCATTCGAACATTTGACATCCATCTCCTGAGATAGGGGTTTAGTTAAAGAAGAGGTTTAGCTTATCAAAGATCAAAGACAAGGTAAATTGATTGATAGATGGCCTTCCTTCGTCTTTTGATTGTATGTATGATTTATGAAATAAGATACCTGTTAAGCATGTTCCCAAATGATCATTCAATGGAGAGTTAAGCTATTTTGAAGATGTCAGGGCCATTTGGTGAACTCGCCTCTAGTTCTTTTTGCCTTTTCTTCATGCTTTTTCTTTCATTTTTTCCTATTTCATTTTTTTTACCTTTTGACTCAAGCATCTTTGGAATCTTGTAGGTTTTGCCAAAGAAAGGTTTAGATGAAATGGTCAAATGGGTTGACTATCATTTGAATGAATGAAGATGGACCAAGGGAAATGATCAACCAGAAATGGCAATTGATATTGGTTTTGATGCCTTGATTTATGCTGACTCGAGAGTAGTTGTTGTAAGTTGACTTAATGCCTTGTTGCCTTTGGTGCATGTATTACCTAAGGTTGTCCCCTTCTCCGAACATTTCCTTTTTTGAATTTCCACTCAATGACATACTTTTCTCAAAAACATATCGATGAGACTTGTTACAAGTTTTCGATCATCACATCTGTATATAATAGAAGGATAAATTGAGTTCAGTTGAATTTGTTGTCTTACTGGAAATAAGCATAAAGATAGATTAATAAAAGACACAAAGCAAGATTTCATTAAGTAAAGACTGAGTACAATGAGCTTTAAGGTGCAAAGAAAATAAAGTTTAATGCAAATGTGCTTTAGGTGGCAGCATGCCCATAAACTTGAGCCTAGAGTTGTATTGGCCATCATTGATGAGGCATTAGATAGCATACTTCAATTGCTAGTATTCATTAGTCTCATGTCCTAGTCCTTGATGGTTAGCGCAGTATTCTTTTTTATTGAAATTCTTTGGATCTTTATCAGGCTTCTAAGGTAATAAATGAAGGTATCCTTTCTTGACCAAGATGGGCAAAAATTTAGAAGGTTGGCAAGGTAATGAGATGAACTTCTTTATTGGACAGTTGAGGTTGTGGCGTAGGATTCAAAACAAAAACTGGTGGTGTTGCTCCTATGCAGGAGATTAGCCAAGAGCAATAGACTTTAAATAGAATGTGAATATGCATGGAATGGATGTTAGTGAAGTTGTGCATAATATGTATGCATGTAATATAGAGATGATGCAAGTAATGCCTAGACTATAAGGGTTAGCACCTACAGGGTGTCTAGGTAGAAAGACAAGGGTTTTTAGGAGAAGATTTTAAAGGTCTTTAGTTGAAAATCCTAAGGTTTTAATTTTATTTGATAATCTGAGTCGCACCCAAGTGCCACTACGTAGCTACCTACGTACCCCTTGTGAGGGATCAGACAAGTCATAGTTCTTGAAAATGTTACAAATTTGATAACATATTTTAGTTATGTTTTAAGGGATACTGTCTGGCATTGATTAGATCCTGGATGTTGATTTTGAAAAATGTGCAATTATTCGTCGAGTGCGCAGTCCTTGGTGATAAGCACAATACTTTCCCAACTTGAAACTCTTTGGTAGGGGATTGGGAATTGTTTTAGGTGACAAAGGTATTAGGTATCCATTATTGATCAGTTGAGGAAACAATTAAGACTACGGAGGGAGGGGAGTGAATCATTTCTCGACTCTTCTAGTTAAAGTTAGATGTTTCTATGTTGAAGAGGAAGGTTGATGTATAGTGGCAACTATTGTAAGTTCTTTAATCTGAACTAGGGGATTTGTAGATGTAGGTGTATTTTCTCGTCATTAACTCCTCATTCGATGCATGTACCAGCCTTTTTGCAATTGTTGAAAGTCTTGGAAAGTTTGTCCTATGTCTGCCTAAGATGTTTTAGATTATTACACCTCTTGATAAAATGTTTACCAATTTGCTCCATGTTCTTCGAATGTCTAGGTTGAGTTAGGTATACCAATCAAAGGTGGCTTGTTTTTGGTTATTAGAAAATAGTTAGGCTAATAGTCTTTCATTAGATCGAAGCTGAAATATGTTCATACAATAAACAGGAGTGTGAGATCGGGGACAATTAGATCCATCGTACTTGTAGAATTTTGGGATTTTAACCTTGTTACGAATGTCAAGGTTGGGATGAGGGGATAAAGCATTTAACTGAATTATTTCTTTTGATTGAGATGTTCGTATGTCCTTCATGTCCTCCATCCTAGCCAAATCTTCTTGGTAGAGCACAATTAACAAATCTTGCTCGGTGGAGGTTGATGAGAGGCTTGTTCCATGATGATCCTAAAAGGGTTATTTTTAGTTTAAGAGGGATTTGAACTTTTGTTTGATTTGTTTTGTGTCATTTTGTTTTACTCCATTTTTAATGTTACTTGTCTCAAGGGCCTATGTTGTTAGTTCTATAAAGGCATTAATTTGAGTTGTAGGCATCTAATAGGTGATAATACACTAGTGTGGGCTAAGGACTAGTTCTGGGGATGCAACACGTAATGACATGCGATATGCTTATGCAAATGATGAAGTGCGGATAAAAACAACATAAAACCATGACAAAGCCGACCTGTCGCTATTATGCGCCTAGAGATATTGAGGTTGTTATGACTTTGATGAATAGATCTTGGATCCTAAGCAAGAATGGGTTGAGGCTAAACCTGACTTGCGAGGGTGTAGGATGCTATGTACGAGGTTGAGGTAATAGACTTGGTGTGAAGTGCTAGGGTTTTCGATTTTACGATGAGTGCGACTACTAATTGGAAGAGTCCTAAGAAGGCTAGATGTGTAGGTGATTAGATAGGTTTACTTCCTCGTAGTGGGTCAAGGGAACCAAGCAAGGATATGCAGAGTTCTCTGGTCAACTAGACTAGGTGATGCAAGGGAAATGTCTTAAATTAGTGGACCTCTATCGAAAATTAGAAAAAAATAGTTCGAAAAAAAAAACCAAGGTTGAACTTGAAGTTGGAAAACAAATCCCCAATGTTTAAAGAAATTTTGAAAATCTTTTGGGGTTTGAGGAATTTAATTAACTTTGTCGATTTTGATAAGATTGAAAGAGCATTCATAGACTTTGGTATTTTTTTCTCAAATTTATGGAATGTTGATTTTTGCAATTGACTTGAAATTATGTGAGTTAGGATTTGATAAAGATACTTTATTTGATAATTCTTAAAATATAACCTGATGGTTTGACAATTTTATTTCAGCTCATTTTATGGGCCTTTCCTTTATTATGTTTTCATTGACTTGATAGGTTTATGTATTAGATGATTGTGGAAATAGATTTTTATTATGAGTTAGATGTTTTCAGCTCATTTGGTACATTTGTTCTTTTTATTATGAGTTTATGAAAGATCATGTGAATTTATTTTCGATATTGGCTAAGGGAATATCAATCCTTATTCCATATGTACACCTACTTGACATCCCAGAGTTTTGAAGGCGTGAAGATCCAAGTGGTTTTTTGATGTTATTTTTCAAGAGTAACTCGTAGAATCAAGCATCTACTTGGCCTAAGTTCAGTTCAAGGAATGAAGCATCCTTTGGTACTGATCAAGGGAGGGTTAGACCCTTTACCAAATATATCTACTAGATCTTCCCAGAGTTGGAATATTTAGAATGGGTCAATGTGGCATTTTGATAGAGTTAGGTACCTAATTTACCAAGAGGTGGTCACATGATAGAAGAGGCAAAAAAAAAAAGACTTTTTGGTTCTACTTCTAAGGAGTTGAGCTCATAGAGTCATGAATCAACTTAGCCAAGAGATGAACACAAGGCAAATGATGAAATGGGTAAAAAATGGCCTTTTGATATTACTTCTCAAGATCTAAACTCATGAAGTCATCATTTACTTAGCCAAGAGATGGACGCGGGACAAAGAATAAAATATGTCAAAATGGCCGTTTGATACTACTTCTCAAGAGTTAAACTCATAGAGTCGTGCATCTACTTAGCCAAGATAGGGAATGTAAACTTAGAGTCGGAAGATGGTCACCTGAGAGTTTTAGAATCTAATAATTGTAGTTTTGGTTTTAATCTTAACTCCTAGATCTAATTTTGATTTTTTTTTAATTTGTTTTGATTTTTTTATCGTACATCATTATTGTTATTTAGTTTTGATTTTAGACTTTGATATGTTGAAGCTTACTTAGGATCTAGCTTAGACTTGGATAACATTTGAAAATTTGGGCCTAGGTGTTGCTTTTGGAACATTTTTGGTGTTTTAGTGTCTTTTAGTGGAAGATTAAATCTTTTTTTTTTGTTTGTTTTTTTAATAGATTGAAAGAATTAAAGCTTCTTTTTTTTATCCTATTTCCAAAGATGCCAACCACATAGTGCAACACTCATAATGTTCTAATCCTAATCACAATATACTTCATCTATCTTCATTTCATCTAAGGCTTCTTTGTCTGGGTACTCTAAGTGCAATGCATGAAGTTATTATGGGAGTTCTAGACTCTAAGGTTGCTTGCCTTTAAACCTCCACCCATGGAAAAATGGGCTTCTCTGGTTGGTGGCTAGTTTGAAAGCTTTTTGTAGAGCCTTTCAGGACTAAAATCCAGGGGCACACACCTACTATCATTCCTCTAATAGGTGAAATAAGATTTTAATTCTATTTACATGAGAGTGTTTGTGACTATGAGCGTTCAAGCAGAAAGCAACAAAAAAAAAGGGGGAGAATGTAGTCACATGTTTAAATTTGCAAACAATACTACAAGTTTCCAGGTGGCCACATTTGGGGATTTAATAAAAGTTAAGTTCCCTTGATGTATTTTTAACTAAAATGAAGAAAAGGAAAGAGTAGAATAAGGATTAAAAGCAATTCACTTGTACTCAAAATTAAGCTAATCACATTCAGTTATAGAGAAAGTAAAAATTGCAAATTTTGAAAGATTATTAAAGGAAAAGAGGGGGGAAGAAAAAATGTGCAAAAAACAAAAAAAATGAAAAAATTTGGGGCCTTCTAGACAAGAACTGTAATTTTTTCTGCCATATTGAAAGATAGTCACGATAGACATTTAGTGTGCTACGACAGAGGTTGCGATGCAATAACAGGGCACGAGAAGGGTAGATGGGTGTGATAAGATTGAAATATGGTGCGATGGGTAGATTTGTAGTGGGATCTTGACATTGTTTGCGGTTGACCACCGTAGATTTGTGGTGGGATTAGCTAGTTGATTGCTTCCTAGTGATCTTGAGGTGATGGTGTATTGGATTTGATTTTGAGAAGTTGGAGTTTAAATATCGCATAGATCGGAGCTGTTGGAAAAAGATATTTGGAGTTTAATCATGAAAATTGATGTGTAACTAAGTTATAGTTTTCCAAGTTTGGAACTGATGTTTGATCAGATGTTGATATTGATCTCAAGCTTGTTATTTGTCTTGTAAATTGTGTCAAAGGAGGGCATTTTTGGGTTTTAGAAAGTCTTAAGTTGATCTAGTTGTGTTTCTATGTTTTTTGGGTTTAAGAGGAGGGTGCAAAGAGGAAGGGTGAAGGGACTGAGCAAAAATTGGGTGCTAACATGAAGGTAGAAAACCCAACATGGCTAAGTACTTGGCCGAAGTACAAGAGTTAGCCCACCACTTTCAACGCTTCACCTTGATGTAAGTCCCACGGGCCGAGAACATGAGGGTCGTTGCCTTGTCCAAATTGGCAAGTACCTCGGGTTCAGCCCTTGGCCACACTGTTTGTGTCGAGAAGCTAGCAAGACCAAACATTGAAGAAGTTCAAGTGCTCCCAATGCAAACTGAGCCTTGTTGGATGTACCCCATCCTCGCCTACCTATAGCCTGAGCAATTCCCCTCTAACATAAATGAAGTAAGACAAGTCCAAAGGTAGAAAACCCATTATGCTTTGCTTGAACAGAAGGTCTTTTACCTTACCCTACCTTTGATGCCTTCATTAGGAGGTGGGTTAGTAAATTCTCCGAGAGATCCTTGAAGGTATTTGCGGCAACCACCTCAGAGGCAGAGCCTTGGCCCAAAAAGCAACAAGGCAATGGTATTTTTGGCCGACCATATAGAAGGATGCAGCCAAGCTAGCACAGAAGTGTGATCGATGCTAGAGACACTCCAACATCTCGCATCGGCCAGCCACAACCCTCTCAGCCCTCAGCAGCCCATGGCCCTTTGCCAAATGGGGAATGGATCTCCTCAGCCTTTTCCCTAAAGCCACTAGGAACAGAAAGTACTTCGTCGTTGCTATTGACTACTTCACCAAGTGGGTCGAAGTTGAGCCCTCAACCACTATCACAGCCAAGATGATCCAAAACTATCTTGGATGGGCTGAAGACAAGACTAGATAGAGACAAAGGTCTCTGGGCTGATGATCTATATAGTGTCTTATGGGCCTATCAGACGACACCTCAGACCACCATGGGTGAGACCCTGTTCGACTTGACTTATGGCGACGAGGTTGTCATTCCAACAAAGATCGACCAACTGACGCTTTGAACTGAGGCATACAATGAAGCCGAGAATGAACTTAGAAACAACTTGGATATGTTGGAAGGCGTCCAAGAGCTGGCTCAATTCAGAGTCGTGACCTACCAGCAAAGTGTAGCCCGCTACAACAACTCTCGAGTAAAAGAGTGACATTACAAATAAGGAGACCTCGTCCTCAGAAAAGCTATGATGCTTGAGCCCAGTGTTGGAAAGCTTGGCCCCAACTGGGAAGGACCCCACAGGATCAGGTAGGTGGTTGGCCCTGACACTTTTCGGCTAGAATACTTGAATGGAAGACCGGTACCTCATACTTTGAATTTCGAGAACCTCTGAATGTATGTAATCTTCTGAAATCTTATCAATGAAAAGTGCAAAGTTCTATAAATGTTCCGACTACACTCTAGGACCCCTCAACCATGTGACCAACCTTAACACACTACTTCACCGAGGTTATACACTTGGACTGGACGACGGTTAGGGCATACGACTATTGGTGAGTTGTACGCCCACTTGCCTTTTATACTAAGACAGAAAATCTCAAGGACCTCGTCCACAATATTTGCCAACGACTTCAACCCATTACCTAGCAAACGGACACACTAAAAAATGGATGTGACTTCACTAAGATAGGAAACACCCCAGGACCTTGGCCAGACATACCTAGGCTACACGCAAGTTCATATGATAAGTCCCCAAGGTAAATTAGGCCAGGTGGGTAAGGCATTCGCCTCTCTTTCCTTCTCGCTAAGGAAGGGGGCCCCAAGCCCTCGGCGGTGCAGCTCGGCTTTGGCTTGACTCCCTTAAATTTAATTTCCTAAGCGAAGGGATAAGTAACAAGCAACTACATCTCTGTTATTTGTGACCTCTCAGAAGGGGCCATCGACCCTAAGGCTGAAATGGAGGTAGTGCTCGTGGATGCACACCTCCCCCTCCTCTGAAAACCACGGCCAATCACCAGCATTAGGGACTCTAAGCCGATATCCACTCAGTATGTGGTACATCTTAGCAAGAGCCTTCACATGCTCTATGTGAAGCTCATTATCTAAGTCAGAGCGCGGGTAGCACATTATTTCTATGTCTCGGGTCGTGGCCTCGACTTCAAACTCGGGGCTCGGCTCTTCAGCGTCATCGCCCTCCACCACTACAGGGGAGGCTAGGGCATCGGCTGCGGTGTCACCCATTGGCTTTGTAGATCTGGCACTTTCACAAGGAGAGTCATCACCCCGCCAGCTGCACTCGGCGCCTCTAGGAGCAGTCTTCTCCCTCAGAACCTAGGTCTCGGGCTGTAGAGTTGAGCCTTCAGACTCATTACCACAACTCTCGCTACTATTATTGGACGTAGTGGGAGGAGGCAAGCTTGCGCCTGACAGGTCAAGGAGATTGTAGCACTCAGGACCAGAGTTAGAGTAAGACATGGCTAAGAATGTAGTTTTTTACCTAGTGGGCGAGGTCTTTGAAGTCTAAAGGATTGACTAAGATGGTGGACGAGGGCTCTGAAGGTTAAAAATAAAGAAGACAAATGGAGATGACTGCCTCAACCAGTGCCCTATTCAAAGGAAAATGGATGGCTCGTGTCGTCTATGATCCAACAGCCACGAAGCGGCCAACCTAACAGTCCAAACCGATGTCTGACACGTGTCGTTCACCTCGGGAAGATGGAACGATGCTGATCAAGTCAGTCGGTTTGCTCGCCGACTCTGAGCCAGAAGCAACTCAACCTGGTTGACTCGATGATTGTCTCACATACAATCACAACCCGACGCCCATCTCACGCATGATCATGACCAATCAACGCAGAGATCCGTCTCTCATATGGCCATTACTCGTCAACACCAGTATTGTCTTGCGCTTGGCTACGATGGACTGGTCCATCCCCCGTCCCATGTATGACAACGATCAATCGATGCTGACACCTATCCAGCGCACAAGCTCACTACGATGTTTGTGAAGCACTTGGCCAGGGGGTAGGATCACCTCACACCCGTGTAAGACATGGTCCCTTGCCTTTGGCCATCCATAACTCTCTCAACAGGTGGAGTCAACAGCAAAGCTGCTACCACAAAGACAACTAAGGGAAGACCTAAGAAGCTGAGGCCGACACCTCTGTGCTTTTGAGCTAGGGCTATCTCTGACAAAGCCAAGATCCCCACTCAGACCTCCACCACGACCTCGAGAGTGGGGACAAATGATATAGGCGCACATGGCAGGCCCAAGAAGGCGACACATGGTATGGGTCGGGTTGCATCCTAGCCATCCATTACTAATAAACTCCTAGCAAGTGCAAGTATAAATAAGTGGCATCACTCCATATGTAAGCTATCTTGGCTTTTATTGCTCTAAGTTGTCTAGCTCCTGGGTGACCTTGTCTGAGTATTTTCTCCTTAGGCCTTGTCCGATCCCTTGTTATGCACTTACTAACTTGACTGTGGGAGTCTCTACCCCTGGGATAACACTTGGGGTCTCTGACATACTTCCTCCTTCAAAGGTCAGACATCGAAGCCCTCGGATCCACTAGTCCTCAGCATGGTTTTTAAAACTGACCCAGAGACCGAACTGGTCAGGGGTCCGGTTATCGAGTTGAACGGTCTGAGCATTACCGAACGCTCAGTCTGTTCTGACAAAAAAATTTTAAAAAATTTAAAAATAAAAAATTGTCAAAACTGTTCGAACGGTTCGAATGGTTAACCGCCCAGTTCAGTGGTTCGCTGACCAAAATCAACAACTTTGGGGGAAAATCCAGTTTTTGGGGAAAATGGAACGAGTCACCTGACCGTTTCCTGGTTTTTCCGATCCCATCGTCCAATCCGGTCTGGTTTTGAAAACCATGGTCCTCAAACTCAACTAGTCCTCATCTATGAAAGCATAATTACACTGTTGCCCTCGGCCCATCCTTGGCAGCAACACCTATAATTTGTTTACTGATAAAACAACATTTCTAAAGAAAAAACATCCAAAAAATATGAAGATGTTAATCTGAATTTGTATTACTATCATTTGAGTTTTATTTATGGCATTAGTAACACTATCGAGGGGGAAACTTATAAAAAAGCTAAAGGCAACATTTATTCATTCTTTTTATTACTACCATATATATATATGTATATCTGGACAAAAGTTCAAGTTATGTACAAATATAACATAACAATTGCACAATAGCATGTCTCTTGTGAGCTACCTCTGATAATTGTCAAAGATACCAACCCAACTTACAGAACTTTGTTAATTTGAACCAACTTGATTTTACATTCAAAAGGACTTTGTGCTGATGCACATCTTTATGGCTACCTAACAAAGAATGAGAATGATAAAATCACTTGTGAATTCAGTTTGGTTGCTGCAAGAAATAATCGACAACTTCAAATTGATGCAGTCCCTAGCTACCAGAAGATCGAGGAAGGCGAATCCAAACCAGGCAACCAACCACAAGAACCACTCGTGAATTCAGCTTGTAGTCAATGTTCTACTATGACCAAACACAAGGAGCAAAAGTCTCATTGCAGTCCC